>NC_087218.1:2379723-2442223 GCF_015104395.2 Macrobrachium nipponense | reverse complement strand
ACATCTCCAGAAAGACCCTAAGTTGTGGTTGTCGACCACGGGTCACTTAAAAGGGTCAGGTGGGAATGTTGTGTCGGCATGGGGTGAATTGTGGCCCACTCTAGAAGATGAGTCACCGATAATCTCTTCTCCGTCTGACCTCTACTGTATTGGCCTTGCAAGTGCGATACTCAGTGTTTTCAACGAAGGATTTTCAATGCCAGAATTCTCGCTTTCAATTAATTTGCTGTGTACAAAGGTACTGTCCAGAGTTTCAAAAATATATCTTTGGAGCTCACGTTTCATAAACAATGAAACTTCTAATATTATATATACCTGCATCTCTGCAAAACTCGTAAAGTTCAACGGGCAACCATAATTATGCGGACTAAGTATTCTATCTTCCCAGATCGCCAATTCATTATCATGTCATCTATGATATTTATGTTGAAGTAAAATTAGTAGTGCACATTATTCAATCAATAGCAGATTCACATCAGCCGGGCATTTGATGTCTAGGCCAGTCCCTTATGACGCTCCTGATTGGCTGTTGATAGGCCAATGACAGGGCTGGAGCGTTCACATAGGCAGGATGTATGTTCCACTTCTCCTGAGGGATGCTTTTGAAAGACTCATCCCTCATGAGAGGTGGAACATACATCCTGCCTATGTGAACTCTTGAGAGAGACTGAGAGTTTCCAGCCCCGTGATTGGCTTATCAACAGCCAATCAGGAGCGTCAGAAGGGACTGGCCTAGACATCAGATGCACCGGTGATGTGAGTTTGCTATAGTAATATCTGTTTACATCATAATACATTTAAAATAGACCTGAAATTGTGTTTTCTTTATGCAGTGAGAATTTGCTCTTCTATTGTATTTGCACCAATATTTGATTCAGGACACAGGACAGATTAAATCTTTTTCCCTGCCATATGTCATCATTAGTTTGTTTTCAATAAGTAATCGAAAATAAGGATAAATCAGACTTCTCCTTCTTTTCAACTAGAGAACACCCTATTTCTTCTTAATTGGTTGAACTTGAACTCCCTCTGTTTCCGGTCCCACCCTTGGGTGAATCCTAGTGGGTGAGGTGATCCATCATAACCACCCACTTGATGGGTCAGGGTTCAACACTTACAACTTGCCTCATCACATTTTGTTGTATCGAAGGCGCTGGTTTTATGGGTCTCACTTTTCAAACATCCTATTTTGCGTTCAGTTTCTACCTCTCTCTCTACCTCTCCTTCGCCTTCATCTACCATACTCAACTAGTAGATTTTCCGAGCTAATATATTCCCTACATAACTATTTCTACAGACTTCTGCATTCTTAACAATGGGAGTTTGTATGATTATGAAATGTGCCAGCATTTTCTTGTTGTTGTTTAGTTTAGTGGTCTCAAGACAAAATTAATTAGATAATTAAAAAATTTTAAATATGGATTATTGTGTCTCAATTTATGAAAACTACTGCACCAGGTAAAAAAAAAAAAGTGCTCTCAAGTTCAAAGCAAATGTAACTGTCGTTTCTCTCTCTCTGGTAGAGAAGACGGTTCAGTGTTATACTAAATAACAGGTACTGGAATTGTAGGTGGATGCATTCCATAGTAATAGAAATGATATCCAATATAGGTAGGTAGGTTACTCGGTTGTATGAACATATATACAGGGTGTTTCGAAATTAAAGGCCCCCTCTACAGCATAAACTAAAATTGATATGGACAAAAACAATAGTAATTCAGAACAGGTATTTATTTAAGTTTCTCTTTGAGAATTTGATATTTTGTGTGGCCTCCATCTGCCTGTACTTCAGCCTGCATTCTTGAGGGGTATGAATTCACTTGACGAGAAGAAATCGATACTGCTGTTTCGAAGCAGCTCCTGTGTCTGTTGAGCCTTGAAACATGGTGCCTTATAACGCAAAAATGTGATTTCTTCAACAAATAACACATTTTCAGAACCTTTGAGAAAAGGTAATACTGCACCAGTAAGCACAGTTTCTCTGAAGTATTCGCCATTCCATGACTGTCCTTTTTCTTTGATGATCCACATTAACCGTTTGGCTGTGAAACTGAGAAAAATTCCCAAACATTCAGGAAATTTCACAACTTGGCGATAGTGCACGTCATCGCTGATATCATCCAACTTTGCAGCCCAAATGATGTCATTTTTATGATTTGGCTTCCCGACTGTGTAAATGAAGAATTCATCTGATGCGGCAACATGGAGAAAGTCAGCTTCATCCCAATCTTTAAGAAATGAACCACAAAACCATACACGGTCTTCTCTCTGTTGCTGAGTGATGTTGGGCTTGTTGATAACATGAAATGGCTTGATATCAGATTTTTTCAACTCATGATATACAGCACTATAACTTCTCTTCTTTCCCCTTTTTGTTTCTAGTTCAAGCTCCAATTTACATAAAGACTTTCTTGGTCTACCCAATGCCTCAGCTATGATGTCTTTTGACTCCTGAGAAAGGACTTCAGCCCTTACAAGATTCTCACGCTTTTTGCGATGACAGTCATATGGATTTTTGTTCCAGTTTCTTTTAACAAAGGATTCATCTCTTTTAATGTATTTAGCTATCCAGGAACGTGAAATGAAGGATGTGCCAGCATCCCTGGTCTTTCTGAAGGTTATAGCCCGGATTCGGTCAATTCATCTGATTTCCTCCAAGTCGTTAGCCATGGCTGTATCTAACTCCGTCACTCAGTCTGGAAATACATGAAATGTAAAATGAATAATGACTTAATAGAAACTTAAGATAATGTACTTGGAGATAGCCTATAGCAGAAAACTTCATAACTTTCCATTTGTTCTGTGGAGGGGGGGTGCTCTAATTTCGATACACCCAGTAGTATACTACATAATTAATTAGTCAATGACTGCACACTTGAAAATGGATTCAAATTGACCGTCCGTCACAGAATTGTATAAAGAATTTCCAGAAAGAATTTCCAGTCACATAACATGGATTCCCTGGAAAATGACTTTGTGGTTAGTCAAAGGTGTGTTTACTTTTGTTCTGTTACTGAATTGGGACTGAATTTAGATTCCAGGTGATTAATGGTCGCTGAACCGCATTCATTCAAAACAATTCTTATTATTTCTATGTTCTCAAATAATAAGATAATTGTGAATTGCATATTTACATCCCATTTTTAATGTGTTACTACAAGGCGTCTCAAATATTTTTGACGTTCAGAAAGCTGCCTGCATATTATATTAAACATATACGCAACGTCTTACTAAGGTTTCGTTCACACCAAACGCATCGCATCGAGTCGCGCTAATTCATGGCTAGTGTCATTTTCACCTTATAGGAATAGGGACGTTTGTGTTTTCTAGTTTGTTTTCATATTGTATTTCAGTTTACGAATGCGAGTTATGTCCTAATAAAACTGTACTCCTTTATATTTTTTTTCACTTTTATGCAGGACAAAATATAATATAATTAAATTTCAGTTCATCTTTTCTTTGCATACATAATACACAAGCGCCTCAGTGGCGTGGTTGGTTTGGTGTTTGCTTCTCACCTCGGTGGTCACGGGTTCGATTCTCGGTCATTCCATTGAGGAGTGAGAGATGTGTATTTCTGGTGATAGAAGTTCACTCTCGACGTGGTTCGGAAGTCACGTAAAGCCGTTGGTCCCGTTGCTGAATAACCACTGGTTCCATGCAACGTAAAAACACCATACAAACCAAACATATGATATACATTTAAAATCTTAAAACTTACCTATAGTTTTTGAAAATGTTTATGGTTAAGTAGTTAGTTTAATTATATATATATATATATATATATATATATATATATATTATCTTGATATTTCGACTAGTTCGTTTAGAATTGTATCTTTTAATTAGTTATCCTGTAAAATTCAATAAAAAGGAAACTTGCCTTAGAAAAATGGCCATTTTCCCCCTAAGTTGCAATTGCCCGCCTGTAGGTAGTATTGTTTTTCTTATAGACAAAAAGGTTAAATGAAAGGAAAATCCCCAAATTTATTTAACAGATAAGATTAACAAAAACTCCCGCATGGAGAGAGAGAGAGAGAGAGAGAGAGAGAGAGAGAGAGAGAATCAGACAAAGATACGTACTGCAAAAAATCCCTGAGTGAGAGAGAGATTTCAGCAATTTATAACACCAAGAGACAAGGCAAAGTTAAAAAAATGTTCAGAATATTTCCTGATATATTTTGATAAATCGAAATATCTCTTGTGGAATATAGAAAATCAACGAAAAATCGAGAGAGAATGAGAGGAGAGTATGTGAACTGGGTATGTCCAGATATTGTTCGAAATACGGAGAGAAGTCTAACGCAGGAATGGTCACCTTGTACATTGTGGCTGCCTATTCACTGGTGAGGTTCTTCCTGACTGCTGTTGATGGAGTTGAACAGCCATGAAAAGGGACTGAAGGAGAGAATTGCGGCTTGGCAAGACACCATCCGGTGCCAGAGAGAGCAGCAGGTGAACTTGTAAAAGGATAATTCTTCAGCTGCAACAGAGGCTCGACAACAATGAAGAGATTCGGAATAACACACTCGTGTGATCCAGATCACTCAGGTGTTGCAACAGTAGGCCTGGCGAGAAAGGGCCTACTCGCTTGAAGCTGACACGTTGTTCCTGAAGAGGGAGAACGACCAAGAAAAGAGGGAAAATCGGTAGCTGGAAGACAAGATTCTCAAGATCACAGATGAAAATCAGTAGCTGATGGAAGACAAAGGAAATTGGGAAGAGAAACGATGCCCTATGTGAAAGGATAAGGGAACTAACAGTACGGTTGGCAGAGGCAAACAGCCAGGTTGAGAGGCAAGAGGAACTCGTACAACAGAAGGAGAAAGACCCGCAGTTAAAAAGCAAAGAAGCGGCGCGGATGGCGAGACTCATCCAGGAACAAAAGGACGCGACCGAAAAGCGCGAATCCGGCAGGAAAGTCGTCGAGATCAGGTTCGAGCGCCTGCAGAAGGAAGTGGAAGACCTCAGGAAGGAAAAGTGTGGACTCCAGTGTGAAGTTGAGGCTGCGAAACTCAAGAGGAAGGAGCTGACATGCCTTCTAGAGAAAGGAAATCGTGGCTGGAGAGGAAGACCGGTGTCAGGGAGAAGCTGGAAGATGAGGTTGGACAGCTGCGAGGAGCGAAGGAGAAATTGGTTTACAACCTGAAGAACCTGCAAGGGAAAAACACGCCTGGAGAAAGACAACTGGAAACTGAAGGAGCAGCTGTTCGTCTTCAAGGAATAGCGCGATCTCCAAGGAATGGCACGTCTTCAAGGAATGGCGCTGGCCTCACAAAGACGGGTGAGATGTGAAAAATTTGAGGACAATGTTTGTTGTATGGAAAGTTTAATGTTTATTCGTAATAAGTTTGCTTTGTTGATCCTTGAAGGAAGTTGAAGTTGCAGGGAAATAAATATGCTAAAATGTTTTCTTAAGAGTTTTATTGATTCCTGAAAGGGAAAGGAAGATGGGAGGATTGAAGAAAGCGTGAGAAAAAGGAGAGGATTGGTGGAGTGCCAGGAGAAGAAGCATAGGATTCAGAGAAGCCCCAAGAGAACTGAGAGGATTCAGAGAAGCCCCAGGAGAACTGAAAGGATTGAGAGAAGCCTCAGGAGAACTGGAAGGTATTGAGAGAAGCCTCAGGAGACCTCAAAAAGGAAGTTATGAGAGAAGCCCCTGGAGAACTGAAAGGATTGAGAGAAGCCCCTGGCCCCGTGTCCCGGGAAGGGCGGGCGAGGCCCGCCACATGTCCTGGGATGGGCGGGTGAGGCCCGCCACTTGTCCTGGGACGAGCAGGTGAGGCCCACCACGTGTCCCGGGAAGGGTGGGCGGGCCCTGCCACGTGTCCCAAGACAGGCGGGCACCGCCCACCATGTGTCCCGGGACAGGCGGGCGGCCGCCGCCACGTGTCCCAGGACGGGTGGGCGGCAGCCGCCACGTGTTCCGGGACGGGCAGGTGAGGCCCGGCACGCATCCTGGGACGGGCGGGCGGGGTACGGCACGCGTCCCGGGATGGGCGGGCAAGGCCCCAGCCACAAGTCCCGTGACGGGCGAGCGGAGACTGCCATGCGTCCCTGGACGGGCGGGCACGGCCCGCCACGCATCCCGGGATAGGCAGACGGGGGTCGCCACGCTTCACAGGACGGGCGAGCGGAGTCCGCTACACGTACGGGAACGAGTGGGCGGGGCGCAACTACGCATCCTGGGACGGGCACCGCCCCGGGACGGGCGAGGGGGGCAAGCCACGTGTCCTTGGGATGGGCGGGCAGCGCCTGCCATGTGTGGCGGAATGGGTAGGCAAGGTCAGCCATGTGTGGCAGAACAAGCAGGCGAGGCCAGCCACGTGTCCCGGGACGGGCAGGTGGCGCCTGCCCCGTGTGGCGGAATGGGCAGGCGAGGCACGCCATGTGTCCCAGGAAGGGCGGGCGACTCCTGTCACGTGTCCTGGGACTGGCAAGCGAGGCTTGCCACTTGTCCCGGGATGAGCAGGCGTGGCCCACCACGTGTCCAGGGAAGGGCGGGCGGTGCCCGCCAAGTGTCCCAGGACAGGTGGGCACCGCCCACCACGTGTCCCGGGACGGGCGGGCAGTGGCCGCCACGTGTCCCCGGACGGGCGGGCAACAGACGCCACATACATATACTGGGACGGGCAGGCGGCGGCCACCACGTGTCCCGGGATGGGCGGACGAGGCCCGCTATGCATCCCGAGATGGGCGGGTGAGGCCCACCACATGCCACGGGACGGGCGGGGAGGGCCCGCCATGTGTCCCGGGACGGGGGGGCCAGTGCCTGCCATGTGTGGCGGAACGGGCGGGCGAGGCCCGCCACATGTCATGGGAAGGGTGGGTGAGGCCCACCACTTGTCCCGGGAAGGGTGGGCAGCGCCTGCCATGTGTCCCAGGACAGGCGGGCACCACCCACAACGCATCCCGGGATGGGCAGGCGCGGCTCGCCATGCATCCCAGGATGGGCAGGTGGGGTCCGCCAAGCATCCCATGACAGGCGGGCGGGGTCCGCCACGCGTCCGGGGACGGGCGGGATGGGGTCCGCCACGTGTCCAGGGACGGGCGGGCAGGGCCCGCTATGCATACCCGGACGGGTGGGTGAGTCCCGCTACTCATACCGGGACGGGCGGGTGGGTTGGGGGCCTGCCACGTGTCCCGGGACAGAGGGGCGACGCCTGCCACTTGTGGCGGAACGGGCAGGCGAGGCCCGCCACGTGTCCTGGGTGGGATGGGCGGGCGAGGGCCTGCCACGTGTGGCAGAGTGGTCAGGCGAGGCCCACCACATGTCCTGTGATGGGTGGGCGAGGCCTGCCACTTGTCTGGGGACAGGCGGGCGGGTCTGCCACGCGTCCGGGGACTGGCGAGTGGGGCCCTCTACGCATACCGGGAAGGGAGGGTGGGGCCCACCACGTGTCACGGGACGGGGGGGGGGGGGGGGCGACGCCTGCCACGTGTGGCAGAACAGGACAGGCGAGGCCCACCACGTGTCCTGGTATGAGCTGGCAAGGCCTGCCACGTGTGGCGGAGTGGGCAGGCGAGGCCCGCCATGTGTCCTGGGATGGGCGGGTGAGGACCGCTTTTCTATTTTGTCTGGGGATTGAGCAGTGCGAGGGGGACCGTCACGTGTCCCGGGAACGGCGGGCGGCGCCTGCCACGTGTCCCAGGACAGGCAGGCACTGCCCACCACGTGTCCCGGGATGGGTGGCCGGCGGCCGCCACGTGTCCTGGGACGGGCAGGCAGGGTTCGTCACGCATCCGGGGACGGGCGGGCCCCACTACGCTTACCAGACTGCTTTTGTTTTTTGCAGTGAAAATTTAAAACCCTTATTATCGGCCCAATTTTTACCCTATTTATGGCTGCTTGTAATCATTTATTGCTATAGCAAACAATGCCACGCTTAGTACACTACCTTGGGGGATTCCTTCCTCCTGGATAAATGATTCAGAGATTTCTGCCCACTTTGACTTTTATATATCTTTCTGATAGGAATTCCCTAATAAATTCATATAAATTCCCTCCTATTCCCCATTCTATCAATATTTTTAAAATCCCTCCCCTCCAGGTAGTATCATATGCTTTCTCTAAATCAAAAAATACTCTTATTGGTTGTTTTTTACCAACCATTGCATTTTGTATCTCTCTTGTAATCATTAAGAGGGGTTCTATGGTACTTTTATTTTTTCTGAATCCAAACTGTCTGTTTGACAATAGCTGTTTGCTTTCTAATACCCATATTAATCTGTTATCCACCATTTTTTCAAATATCTTGCTTAGACACTAGTTGTCTAAGCAACATATTTGAAAAAATGGTGAATAACAGATTAATATGGGTATTAGAAAGCAAACAGCTATTGTCAAACACAGTTTGGATTCAGGAAAAATAAAAGTACCATAGATCCCCTCTTAGTAGGCTATTGGCCTATAGCTGCTTGGTGACTCTGGGTCGGTTGCTGGTTTTAAGCCTGGTATGATTAAAGATTCTTTCCAGGTTTTAGGCATGCTGTGAGAACGCCATAATTCATTTAAAATTTCTAATAAAAAGGTTTTGCTTTCATCTGGTAAATTTTTTATCATTTCATATCTAATATTGTCTTCCCCTGGAGCTGTTGGACTTGCAAGTTTCAGGACATTTTCCAGTTCTTCCATGGTGAAAGGAAGATTATAGATTTCCTGATTATTAGATTTTATTGGTATTGGGACATAATTTTTTATTTTTAATTGGAATTTCTTTGTATAATTTGAGATACTAGATGTTTTGGCGAAGCATTTACCCAGTTCATTTGCTACTAGTTTGGGGTTTGAAATATAGTAGTTTTCTACTTTTAATATAGGTAATGGGTCTGGCCGATATTTACCCTGCAGTTTATTTATTTTTTTCCAAATTTCTTTGTCTTGAGTTTTAGGATTTATATTATTAATATATTTTTTCCATGAATTCCTTTGGGCTATTTTGAATATTCTTTTCTGCTTTGCTTTAGCTCTCAAATATGCAATTCTATTGGCATCACATTTATGTCTCAGATATCTTCTAAAGCATGTTCTCGTTATCTTCCTTGCTGCTTTACATTCCTCGTTCCACCAGGGTACCAGTGGTCTAGTCGGGTTGCCTGAAGTAACTGGAATAGTTTCATTTGCTTTATCATCTATTGTTTTTACTAGATGTTCATAAGCATCTATGGGGCGTTTGTAAAGTCCAGATGAGTATTTTTTCGTTAATCACCTTTTTGCCTTTTTATCTTTATATAAATTCCAATTTGCTTCCTCCATTTTCTTCTTCGGTATATATGTTATATTATTATTTTTTAGCTAAATTTGTATTGGCCAGTGGTCACTCCCAAATAAATTATTATTTACTTTCCAACTGACTGTGGCAATTTCTGGGGAACATAAAGTGATGTTTATTGCAGATGTGGTATTATGATAAACATCAAATCTTGTTGGCGGACCATCATTTAAAATAATCAAATTTTTGTTATCTATAAAATCTAGGAGAATATTTCCTCTCCTGTTAGATGATGTACTTCCCCACATGGGATGTTTGGCGTTAAAATCACCTACTAATAAGTAAGGTTTTGGTAATTGTTCTATTAGATTTTCTAAATCTTCCACTTGTAATGGTCTATTATTTCCAAGATGATCTATTAGGCGCCTTTCTAAAGATGGTTCCATATATATTGAGCATACATATAGTTTTTTTTTTTTTTTTTTTCAGGAATACTTGAACTGCACATGCCTGTATTACCGAGTTAATCCTAACAGGTTGGCATTTGATTGAAGAATGCGTTATAACTGCAGTTCCTCCTTGGCTGTTGTCATTTAAAATTTGTGTTGATTTCCACACTTTATAATTTATGCCAGCATTGAGAATATTGTTACCTATTTTAGTTTCCTGTAAGCAAATAATATTTGCATTACATTCTCTAATTAATGATTTTAAGTTTTCATTATTTGATATGTATCCTCTGATATTCCACATTTTAAGAAGGTCTTGGATTTTGTTTTAATATCTTTATTGGTTTTCCTGTACTTTGTATTTTATTGAAATTGTATAATTTTGCTGTACTTTGTTCTTCTTTTGGTGGGTGATGTATTTCTGCTGTTGTTTTCTTTGTTGGCTGAAGAGTCTCAGATGTTCTTTTTATTAGAGGTGCATTTAAATGGCTTTTGATCTTGGGTTCTATTTCAATATTTTCTTCAATTTTATCTGATATTTTAACTTTCTCTTTTATTTGGGTTTCTCTTTTTTCTTTTTTGTTTGCAAGCAATTTTCGTTGACTTTGTCTTGTCTGTATTCATTTTTTTCCATATAGATTTTTGGTCTTACTGATTGTATAATTTGTTTTTTGGATTTGGGTGGGGTTGTTTCAAGTAGTCTTTTTTTTGTCTTTTGACTTAGCTCTTGTATTTTCCTTGTCCTCCAAATTCATCATGTCTTCATGCATTTCTGGTGTTGGTAAAATATTATATAAATTTGTGTTACTTATATGTTCTGTAGCTTCTAAACTTGAATTTTGGGCCTTTATATTATGAGCATTTTCTGTTTGATTTATACTGTATAATTTTGTAGGAATTTGGTTTTGCACTTCTTTATTTGCTACCTCTTTATATGTGTTTTTCCTTGCTGGATCTTGTAAACCTCTTACTTTTAGTTCTATCTTAGCTTCTCTTATTGACATTCCACTTCTTTCTTGTAAGATTTTTAATTCAGTGTTGTATAAGTAGTATGCGCATTCCTTTGATCTTGAGTGGTGATTCTGACCACAATTTATGCAAATTTGGTTTTCACAGTCCCATTTTGTTGTGTGGTTGTATGATCCACAACATGCACATCTTGGAGCTTCTCTACAATTTTTACTTGAATGGCCATATTTACTACATGATTTGCATTGTAGTGGTTGAGGGATATATGGTCTCAACTCTCTCGTCTGCCCTAATACTTTAATTGTTAAAGGGAGTTCGTTTCCTTCAAATTTCAGTTTAGCTATATGTATATTTATTTTTTAATTTTTCCTACTTGGGATATCATAGATGTCACATTCTTCAATGTTTTTGTATCTTTTCTTAAGCGAGTCCATCAAAATATTTTTATCTATAAATTCGTCATCATTATTTGGCAGGATTATAGTACCACAAATACTATTAAGTTTATTATGCTTGGTGACTTTTATTTTTGTGTTATCTATGTTCGTAATTTGTAAGTAATTTTCTGATTGGGCTTTAGTAGTGGTTTCCACTATCCATGTATTAGTTTGTGTTTGGCGAAATTTCATGTTTTCTGTTGGGTATCTGGTCAGTAAATAATTTTCTCATTTTAAATTTTAAATTTTGTTTTCACTTTCTATTGTCAAAAATCTTGTCCAACTGTCCTTTCCAAAAAGTGATTCAAATAAAGCTAGGGAAGGACTAGGCTGGAACTTTCTTTTGATAAATCTTTTAGGCCTAATAAAAGGCTCCATGGTTGGTATATTTTGGGTTGAAGTGTCCAAAAGGGTGTCCTTGTTCGTTTCCAGGGTCAGATGGGAATTTAGTGTCAAGGGGTCACATTTTCCAGGGGACTGGGTTCCATAGTCAATTTCCATTTTTTCTTTTTTTGAAATTACAGAGAAACCAACTGCAAGTCATGGAAAAAACTGGGTCTCCTCTCAAAGACTTCCCCTTAACCAAAGACACACAGCAAAGACCAACTCCCATATGTCCACTCCCTACCCTACCTCGAAGGGATGGCTCTATCATAACATAATTGGCTCAAGTGTAAGCAAAACCCGCTTGATAGGACCGAGGTCATAGCTAGTATGCAATCATCCCCAATCATGTATTTTAGAGGGCAATCCGGATAATTTGCCGAGAGTCCTACCCTGGAGACTATACCTCCCCTGACTCCGTAGGCAAGTCCCCACAGGTAGTCCCACCCCAATAAATATTGATGTAGAATCACATCAATATCGTCAGGGTCCAAACATATTCGAGTGGCGGATCAAACCACTATAGTCCCTGCCATTTGGATCACGGTAAAGCCTAAGTTCAGAGACCCAGCTCCTACCTAACCTGCACGAGGGTTTTAGTGAAGAGGAGGAGGACAGCTAGGGGGAGCAACTGGGTGATAGAAAGTAAGAGATTGGAAGATGATCAAGTAAGAGAAAAATTGAGACATTTAGATTCAAACTAGGAGATAATTCTCCCAGTTCAAAAGCCCTCTTGCCCGCTACGCAGTTTCAACCATAGGTTGGAAATGCGTAACTCCGTCAAGGCAGTCTCAACTTAAGAGGGGAATACTTAGAAGGTAATTTATTTCTGGTTGACCTTGTTTGTCTGTCACTTTCAACTTTATTTTCCACTTTGACAGGAGTTTCAATTTCATTACCAATAAGGTCAATAGTTACTGGTTCATTTACCTTGGGCATATGCACATCACATGGGGTTTCTTTCACTTGAACTCTATTCCTTCTAAATAGCTTGCCTTCACTTTCAATTATATAAGACCTTTCATCCAATCGTTCCTTTTTCCTTTTTCCCAGACCTTTTTGCCCAAAACATAAGGTTTAAGACGTACATTATCTCCTTCATGCAAAATACTTAAATCTTTAGCATTTCTATCATAATAGAATTTACTCTTGGCATTTTTTATTTTTTTCTTTACCTTAGCCAACTCTAAATTTACATTTTGATTTTCAAGTAACTTGGATAACATTGGTAATTTGGTACGTGTTCTCCTACATAGGCTATACTGTGATGGGCTGGCGTCTTTATCACTAGTTGGAGTATTCCTATGGTCCAAAATGGCTAGATAGGGATCTTTATTACTTTCAATAGCTTTTCTAATTAAACGTTTAGATGTTTTCACTGCAGATTCGACCATACTATTAGATTGGGCATATGTAGGGCTACTTGTACTATGCTCGAAATCATAATCAGTTGCAAACTGTTTGAAATTCTCATTTACAAATTGGGGTCCATTATCACTAATCAATAACACAGGGCAATCCATACCTAGCAAAATGAGATTTAAAATTTCTAATCACTGTACTGGCTAATGTGTTTTCTAGGTAGTCAATTTCCCAAAAATTGCTGAAGTAATCAATAGTTATAAGATAATTATGCTTTTCAATACTCATTAGATCAACTCCAACCTTTTGCCATGGCCAATCAGCAATTTCATGATTAAAGTTTCCTTTTGTTGAGCACAAGGGAATTTATTACAAATTTCACATGATAAGATGAATTGCTTTATATCAGAGTTCATTCCTGGCCAATAGATACATTCTCTGGCTCTCCGTAGACAGCCCTCAATTCCTATATGTGCTGAATGAACGATCTGCGTTATCTTATGTCTGAGGTTTAATGGAATGACTATTTTATTACTCTTAAAAATTAACCCGTCTTGAACTGAGTAGTACTCATCCTTGGTATGACTATAGGCTTTGACTGCATTAGGTATCTTATCTCATCATTTCCTTCTGGCCAACCTTTTAAGATTAATGATTTTAAAATTTGCAGTCTCATCCTGGTCTGTTTCATATTTAATTTCATCAAGACGCTCTTTTCTTATTGGCAAATAATCAAGCATGTTAACTTGCTCAAATTCACTTTCTTTATAATTATCTAATGGCAAATAAGATCTCGAAAGTGCATCAGCCACATACATTTCCTTACCTTTTTCAACATCGTACTGTAGAATGGTTTCAACATCGTACTGTAGAATGTTAAGCAACATTCCTTGCAGTTGCTTGGGAGCATTAACAAAGGTTTCAAAACAATACTAGCAATAGGTTTGTGATCACTCTCAACAACTACTTTACGACCATAGACATACTCATGAAATTTACTAAGACTAAAAACAATAGCAAGTGTTTCCTTTTCAATTTGTGCGTACTTTTTTCGGTTTCCGATAAAGCACGGCTAGCAAAAGCAATTGGTTTACCACACTGTAACAATACTGAACCTAGCCCATTTTGTGAAGCGTCACACTGTATGACAAGGTCTAAGTTAGGGTCATAATACTGCAGTATTGGAGCATTAGTGATTAGCCTTTTTGACTCAATGAAAGCTTTCTCTTGTTTTTCTGTCCAATTCCATTCGGTATTTTGATGAGTTAATTTTCTTATTGGTTCTAACACCTCAGATAAATTAGGAAGGAATTTACTTAAGTAATTAACCATACCTGTAAACTCTAACACCAATTACATCAGTAGGTGGTTTCATATTCAGGATAGCTCCCACCTTTTTAGGGTCCAGCATGAGACCTTTACTTGTGATTTTATGACCTAAGAAAGCGATTTCAGATTTTCTTAATACGGCCTTAGACTTATTACGTTTTATACCCTTAGCCTGGCACCTTTCCAAAAATTTGTTTATCTTACTATCATGGTCGTTAACAGCTTCCTCATACGTTTCACCTACACCATAAATTAAAACATCGTCAGCAATACGTTCATTCAACATTCGTCATTTTGGTTAGCCTAGCTACTCGTTCAGCACTCTCCCTGTTCAGTTGGGCTAACCTAACCAAACCTATAAAATCAGTTTCATGTCGTATATTTAAGGTAAAATACCGAATGGCTGGCCTCGACCGTAGCAGTACTACCATCTTCCCAGAAAAGTACTTTGGGTTTAACACGTCCTGTAACCTAGGGTAGACATTAATCAAGAGCCATCGAAGCAACACCTCGAGACCTCTACTTTCCTCTCGAAGTTAGTTTTTTCTCCCAAGTCATAAATTAAGGCTGCATTTTCCGATTTTCAGGAAGGTGGTTGCGCTATGGTAGAGGTGGCTGCCAAGTGGCCATTCGACGTTTTACCCCAGTTGTTGTTTTAAATATTGATTTTTGCATAGGTTACCATTTCTCTTCTTCTTTCCCACCATTATCCCTATATTAAGAGGTCGGTTGCCTGATGCGCCTTCTCCACTCCCTTCTATCAAGGCATCATTCTCCACCAAACCTCTTCTCTCCATATCTTCCTTCACTTTAACTCGCCATCTAATTCTCTGCCTCCCTCTTGATCTTCTTACTCTAACAGGTTCCTCCCAAGCCCTCTTCACTCTCTCCTCGTCACCCATCCTCAACATATGCCCATACTATCTCAATCGTAACTCTCTTATCACCTCTGTAATCTTTACTAACCCTGCCCCCCTTCTTATTTCATCCTTTTCCAATCTCTCAAGCAGCTATGTTCCCATAATCCACCTCAGCATTCTCATCTCTGTTCTCTCAAGCTTTACTTCCTCTTTTATTCTTAGAACCCATGTTTCTGCTCCATACATTAACACTGGTCTTATTATTGTGTTATATATGTCTTTTGACTTGGTTGGCGATTTCTTATCTCATACCATTCCAGGTACCTCTCTCCACTTCCCCCATGCAGCTTTTATCCTACTGTCAACTTCAGCCTCACATCCTCCCTCTTGGCTTAAAGTAGATCCTAAGGCCCGTATTTTTAAACTACCATCTTCCGCTTCGATGAAGAGGCTCCTCGTGGAATATCTTTGTCAGGCGGTATTTTAAAAACAGCGACTAAGCTTTTCTAGGAAGAGCAGTTGTACAGTACAGTTGGTATGCGGGAAGAGGTAAACAAACAGACCAGTGCTTCCACTTTAGGGTAAAATACACTAATTTAGGGTAATCAGACCTCTCTTAGGGCCATATTTTTGAACTACCACCTTCCCTGATCGATGAAGAGCATGCTTGTGAATTTTCCTCGTAAAGCGGTATTTTAAAAACATCAGCAAATGGTTTTCATGAAGACCAACTCTGCAGGAGAGTTGGTATGCTGGAAGTGATACACAAATATCTCTTTGTATCAGCAGACAGCTGTTCTACTTCTGTCCCACTGTATACCTTTATATATGTAAACTATCACATACACAATTGTTTTGTGCATTAATACAATTACTACAGCAGAGTCCAGCAGGCTTTACAGCTAAGTACACCTACTGATTACATCACGACCATTCCTTGAAGCTGATTGGTTGGAAATAGTTTTGAAAAGTTCGTGAATCTTTAGTTCTTTTCATCATCATTTATTTTGATATGGTTATTTTGACAAAGTAAAATACGTTGTGCTGATTGTAATATAATCCAAGAGGAGGTGAAAGACGATTCTGTTACTGCTATGAAGTTCATATTCATAAGCACCCGACAGCCAGCATGAGGTCTTTTAAGTACAAAGACAGTCTTTTACAAGAATGTAAATAAAACCTTATATGCATTGAAGTACTGAAAAAATGGACTACTAAAATATTTTGCATGTGTTATACATTCCAATACTTACATTAGTTATGCAGTTCTCTTTTAATTTTACAAAAAATATACAAAGAGATTATCGAAGAGATGGTCAAGACTTTCTCTTCATATCCAATAATTTTCACACTTCGATCACCTTCACCTTCGCCGGGAAGAGGTGTATTGCGGCACAATAATACCATTTTAGTGGCGAAGAGCTTCTTCGTCAAAGGTGGTAGTTTAAAAAACTGGCCCTAAATATTGAAACTTTTCTGCCTGTCTTATAATTGAGCCTCTTCTTTCTTGTATTACTATTCTGTCTCCATCTTCCCTACTGCTCAGCAAAACCTTTATTTACCTTCACCTTTAACCCACCCCTCTCTAAAGATTCGTGCCTCTCTCCAACCATTCTCTGTAGGTCCTCCTCATTTTTAGCAGTAATCACCAGATCATCAGCATACAACAATTCCCACAGCTCTTCATTCCTGATCGCTTCACTCAACACATCCATACCAGCACAAAAAAATGGGCTTAATGCTGACCCCTGATGTAATCCAACACTAACTTCAAAATTTTCTGTTTCCCCAGCTACTGTTATCAATTTTGTGCATGTTCTTTTGCATATCTCGACCAACCTACTTTTCCTTAAACACCAAAACTTCACTTCTCTTGGGATTCTATCGTATGCTTTCTCTAGGTCAAAGAATGCACAGAGCTCCTGGTTCCCTCTAACCTCTTTTCCTGTAGCTGTCTTACTATGAAGATGGCATCCACCGCCCCTCTTCCTCATGAATCCATACTGCTGTTTCCCGATCTTTACAATCTCTCTTAATCTCTCATCCAGTACTCTCTCTAAAGTTTACAGTCCATGCTCTGTTTAATTCCCCTGTAGTTGCCACAATCCATGATATCTTCCTTCTGCTTGTATATATATAATATACCATTAGACTCTCCTCCCAATCCCTTGGCATTTCTTCCTCTTCAGATATAGCTTTTAATGAATCGGCCATCCATTTCTCCCCCTCTGCACCTAGTAATTTGAGCATTTCAATTTGGAACTGATGGACCTGGTGATTTACCATTCTTCATTTTCCTTAAAGCTCTCTTCACCTCTGTAGCCTGTATGTTCCTCACTGGTCCCTCCACCCTCTGTGCTTCTCCCATCTCCTCTCTCTCATTTTCAGCATTTAACAGTTTATTTCAAAATACTCTCGCCATCTCTTAATGTCTTCCTCCCTATACAATATATTTCCATCACTATCCTTGATGACACCCAGTCTACCCACATCCTCTCTCTGCCTTTTCCTCAAGTTTGAAGTCTTATAGATATCCTTTTCTCCTTCTCGTGTTCCTAGTCTTTCATTCAACTGCTCTGGCACCCTTCCCGTAGCCATACCTACTCTCCTCCTCGCCTCTCTTTCCTCTTCTTTATAACTTTCTTCTGCACCCTGTGCATGCCTTACTTTCCAGTCCTTAAATGCTTTTGATTTTTTTAATTGATTCTTGCAGCTCTCCATTCCACCACTACTTTTCTTCTCTCGACACTCCATATCCGCTGGTTCTTCCCACCAGTTCCTCTGCTTCCCCCACATACATTTCTCTTATGTCTGCCCAGATATTTTCCACTCTATTACCTTGTCCAAATTCTACTTTCCCCCTTTCCAGACGTCTCTCTCTCACAGCCCTCCTAAATTGCTCCCCCTTTCCTCCTTATAAGGCTCCAAATCTTAATTCTAGATCTTTTCTTTCTCTTCTTGGGTTTCCTACCTCTCATTTTAAAATCCATCACCACATAACCTATGCTTCTCCCAAGATCACTTTGCAGTTTGTCACATTGCTTTAGTTGGATCCTCTAATCAAGATGTAATTTATTTGGCTCTGCACTCCTCCACTTTCATAAGTTATCAAGTACTTATCTAACCTCTGAAATCATGTGTTCATACAGGCCAATTAAAAACTGAGCCATCCCCAATAAATAATCCCCATCTTCATTTCTAATTCCAAACCCATGGCCTCCGTGTACCTCCTCATAGGTTGCAATTTCTCATGTCATAAAAAAATCTTTTATTAATGCCTTTTGAGAGTATTTTTTTTAAATGACTACATTATAAGTCCTGCATACCTGTTGCTTTGGGGAAACTTTATGCCCTTTCAATTAATTCAAGAATATCTTCAGAAGATTAAGGTAGTAGATAAGCAAATTTTGGATCTCAACAGGTGGACTATCATGATCTAGTTCTAGGTAGATTAGCTGAGCTAGAACAACAATTCAACAGTTTTACTATGTAGATCTAGGTAATAACTCCACGTTGGGTACTTCTTTGGAAATGACAGTTTTTATATAGTATTTGGGTTGCTTATTAAGAATTTACTGTTATTTTTTGGAGGTCGACTGTAATTAACCCCCAGGGGCTAGTATTAAACACTGCGAATACATTTGATGACCCAATCCCTAGTGGCTGTTGTATTCGCAGGAACGTTTCTTACAGTCCATGCAGAGTTATTGCCTAGTGTTACCGTTTACAAACATGATCTCAAACAAATATTAGCCCGAGCAAGCCTGTAATGGTTATTAAGTTGCCCAAACTGACCTTCAAGGAATGTGATGGCAAAGCAACTAACAAGTTATTCAAAACTTTTGATACAATTTAAAAACTGTGTTGATGCTTGCGGAACATTATCTGATGCCAACAAATTTGTATACAATTTGTGTAGTTTTGTACCTAGCCACACTTTCAAAATAATTTGAGAATCCCAATGCTGGGTGACATACTCTACTTCCATGCTTTTCTTCAGAGATAGAATACTTCCTTTGAAAAAACCCAATAATTGTTTGAGCTTATTGAGTAGACCAAAAAGGCGGTGGAAGAGGAGACAACAGCAGGGTTCTCTGAAAAATAGACTGTGGCCTCTCTCCTATTCTGAGGATCCACTGGACTGCCCTTGTACAATGCAATTTCTTCCAAACAGACTGGGGCTAGGAAGAGCTCGTCTTATAGAGTGAGAGGGGAATTATACACTGAAGCGGGGACTAGACTCCAATTTGTGCAGTGGAGAGACCTTCTTAGGTCTGAACAGCGACGATAAAGGACTCCTTGGGAGTGAACCCTTGGGCAAGGATAACAACACTGACTTCTGCCAAAGAGCTAGTCTATGTCCTTGAAGTCTTGTATCCTCTTCACAAGGTATCCTACTGTTCAGTCTAGGAGACTGAACACTTCACAGGCTCTGAAGAAGATACTTCTATTCTACTAAAGAGAACATTTTTGCCGGAGCGAAAGTCGAACGACGAGCAGAATGTAATACAGAGAAGACACTTTAGGGATGAGGCACTGAGGCAACAACTAATAGGGGCCCCACCCTGATGATGTAAGGCGGGTATCTCCTGTTACCCAGGTGAACGGGAGGATGGGTGTAAAGTAGTCTTGTTCTTCGCTCTCTCTTGGATAGCTTGGATATATTGTACTGGCCTCGGGGAGTGAAGAGGAACCACATACACTGAAGGAAGAGCATAATGTTAACAATTTCCTCTAAATTCTTTAATGAGATTGGAGCAGGGATTTGTCCTAAGGAGGCTTTAAGGAAGGGACTTTTCCAATAAAGCTTATACTCTACAAAAAAAAAAAAAAAAAAAAAAAATAATTGATGGGCACTCTAAAAGCTTTGTCTTGATCTATGTTGGACAGTCTGCTCCTGGGAGAGGCAGAGGGGTGACGAAGAGTTGGTGCTAGGCCGGTGATACGTTGCGCCTGGTACTCGGGAGAAAAGCTGTGAGCTGTAACTGGGCTTTTGTGAGCAGGTGCTGGGCGCTCAACATGACTCTTGGAGTAGTGTTCGGGCTCTTGGCACCAAAAAGCGGGTGCAGCATTCACGGATCTAGGACTGGAGAGCCTGATTTGGGAGCATGAGACTGGAGAATCCTCTTGAAAAAGAATTTTTACCAAAGCCCAGACTGAGGCATTCACTTGGAGTTGCAAGGAGGCTGCTGAATATAGGTGTAACGTCCACGATGAATCAAGGGATTGCATATGACACCCTCGATTAGTATCTGAATCGGAGCCGAATTACCGACTACATGCGTCCAACGAATTGTCTTTCAAATGAGTTTTATTTATGTAACTTATCCAGTAATTACTTAGCTAAGAGTTTCTACTCTAAAGTAGCTTTAATTTTGAAATAACGTAGTGATAACGATTCTTTTGTTTTTAGGTAGTTGGCCCCATTGGGTGCTATGTATGCATTACTTAAGGTTCTTTGCAGCGTCCCTTCGGCCCCTAGCTGCAACTACTTTCATTCCTTTTACTGTACTTCCTTTCATATTCTCTTTCTTCCATCTTACTATCCACTCTCTCCTAACAATTGTTTCATAGTGCAACTGCGAGGTTTTCCTCCTGTGACACCTTTCGAACCTTTTACTGTAAATTTCCGTTTCAGCGCTGGATAGCCTTAGTTGCCCTAGTGCTTAGCATAATGCCAAAAATCTATACATTTTTTAGGTAGTTGACACGGCCTCGCCCACTTTCGGGGTAAGAGAGAGGAACAACTTGGCCAGCGGCTCAGTTTGTTTCTGCCGCTTGTTAGGTCCACTCTCGGTATTGACTAAGCTGCTTGATTTTGAATTTTGGTTTTCTTTGCTTTGGTGAAGTATTATTTGGTAGCCTTTTGGCATTATTACCTAATTAACCTACTTTTCTGGACAATTATTACGATTTGTGACTGTTTACCTATTAGCTTGTCTGACACCAGTATTTCTAGTTTCTGGTACTGAAGCAAATGCTGCAATACCCTGATGACTAAACTGACTTATGATTCTCACACACTTTACATGAAGTGAGGGGGCAAATTTGTAGCATTAATCAGACTTGTGACGAATGTAGAGATTGGACTGAACAGAATTGGAAGACTTTATCCCTTCATTTGGCAAAATTAGAAAGAGACCGCAAGAGAAAGGCAGCTGATAAAGCTGCTAGTAAACTAGCATCTAGTCAGGCTTCAACTCCTCTTGCTAGTAATAAGGGTATTACTGTCTCTTCTCCTTTGATTAATCCTGCCTCTCCAGTATCCGTTCATTTGCCGAGACCACCTACTCCTCCTCCTTGCTCCCACACTTCCGAAGCCAATCGCTTCACCAGCCTTTCAAAGTGTGTATGTTTGATCAGAGGTTGAAAATAGTGGTTAATATAGTGGCTCAATTAAGGGCATCGATGCAAGTGCTTTTGGATAAATTTGAAAAAAGTGAAAGTGCAAGTGTAGTGAGAGTGGAGGAGGTGGCTGCTTGTCCCACTGATTCTCCTAGGCAAGGGTCACTACCACACTCCCCTATACCTGGGAGAAGGCATACCGGAGGCTCGAGGGAGGTCAGTGGGGTCTGCCCATAGGCAGTTGCTCCCCCCTCAGTCCAAACTGATGTTTCCCCAGGTTGAGACAGGAGACAGTAGTTGGAAAGGCATCTCGGAAGTGAGCCAGCTTTCCTTTACTTTGGAAAACTCCTCTCCGAACAAGAGGCGACAGTAGCATTTCCCTGATTAGTCTTGCCCCCTGAAGAGGTCCTCTTTCAGAGATCATTTTCCTCCACTGCCCAGCAAAAGGTGGAGAGCACCTTTATTGAGCCCTCAACTTTCTTGCAGCAAGTGGGAGAGTCCCAAGCATTTCTTTCTCCACAACGGCAGAGTAGGATGCCCAGGCGCTCCTCTTCATCTTGGTAACATTCTTCTTTGGGTTCCAAGTCCCCAGTTTCTGACGCGGGTTCTCGGTCTTGCTCAAAGCGCCCCGTTTCTGTCGAGTGCCCTATTGCGGCCAAGCGCCCTATTTTGCCTGAAAAGTTCTTGTTTGATTCTCACTGTTCTTTAGATAAGCACCCCGTTTCCCCCAAGCGCCTTGAGGCACCCAAGTGTCCTGAAGTGCCTGAGCGCTCTGGTACAGTCAAGCACCCTGAAGTTGGCAGACCCTTTGGTTCCGTTGCAGTGATACTTGACAATACTCTGCATCGCCGGCTTCTCCAGGGCTGTGGGTCACCGAGACAAGCGGCTTCACATCAACATCCTTGAGCTAAAAACAGCCCTCCTAGCCCTTTAGGAAAGGGTAACAACCCACTCCCACTCTGTGGCCCTCCCTCATGCCCAACATTACCATGGTCGTGGCATGTCAACAAACAGTAGGGGGAAGGCTAGTTTCCCATCAACTTCATGAATTAAGAGTACTATAATGCCAGTGGGTGGTGACTTACTCAGTGGATCTCTCAGCCAGATACATTCCAAACAAGCAAAGTCGTTGGGGTCAAATATGTCAGGACCCTCCTCAAAGGGCTATTTTCATACTCCAGAAAAGCAATTATTCATAACTAGTTCTCTCCCAAGTTAGAGTCACGATAAGTGAAATAACATACAGTGTGCAAATATTAACAATGAGGGATACTAACACCACAAGTAAAAATACTATAATATATTTACAAACACAACATAGATAGAAATGATTACCGGAACCTCTATAAATACAAAAAAATATATGAAAAGCAAACACACAATATGAACACAATTGAATAAAACACCCACACTATTAATTACAGAATCAAACCAGACATTCTCCAAAATAAGGGAGTCCCGAGAGAAAGGAGAAAATAATGGCCAGAAAGAAGCCTAACAGTTAACAAAACTAAAATAACCTAACTAATTTAAAGTGGCCACTAAGAGGTTAAATCCCCACAGATTCTTATAAGAACTATATCGATCCAGAATGACATTGTGGATGTCAAAGAAACGGGAAGGTATGTCCCGCTTTCTTCCAAATAGCGGCAGAGTAAAGCCCGACCTCCTCCAGGAAGATCCACGTCTCTCAGGCGTCACTATTACACGTCCCTCCAGACGTCACAAAAATTAAAGGCTTTATACCTGCTCACGGAGAGGTCGCCCAGGCTAATACTGGCCCAAGGCTACAGCAAGATGAAGCGGCAGCGTTGCAACAAGCTCCAGGGATAAAGAGCGCTCAAATCTTAGTAGAATAAAAGAGCAAACTTGCTGTAATCCATATGATGTGGTATCAACACGAAGGCCAGAAACATACTGCCATACCTGGGCAGTGGGCACAGGGACTTCCAAAGTCACCTCGAAATACTCCAAGGAGACCGAAAACAGGACTCTGGGAATAAACAGGCCAAGGATCAAAAACACGAATGGTAACTCAAATAATGTGGAGGAAGAAAACTCAAAATCCTGATGGGGAAACTAATAAATAGCAAAATTAGGGTAAACTAAAGATAATGAACTAAAATAAAAACAAGACAAAAAGGAAATGGCAAAGTTCTAACACCACACATACCAAAAAAAAAATGCCTTTCCAACTACTGTCTCCTGTCTCAACCTGGGGAAACATCAGTTTGGACCGAGGGGGGGAGCAACTGCCTGTGGGCAGACCCCGCTGACCTCCCTCGAGCCTCCGGTATGCCTTCTCCCAGGTATAGGGGAGTGTGGCAGTGACCCTTGCCTAGGAGAATCAGTGGGACAAAAATAATAAGGTTCTATGAAACACCTGAAAAAGGTAACAGTTTACAAGATTTAACATTACAAAGAGATGCATGGCAAAAATGGTAGACTTACAAAATTAATTTTTACATGATCTGAAAAAGTAAAAAAAAATGTTCACACCAAAATTATTACAGAGCACCATTTAACTCCTCACTTTTCAGCACTCAAAGACAGTTTCTCTAAAGCAGAGTTTATAGGATATAACCATATATTTGTCCTGGTTTGAATCACTTTCCATACGATAGTCTTTTGCTATCTCAGGCGCCAAATCACATTAACAGTGAAATACATTTCTACACCGTGCTATTCCGTGTCTGGGGAAAGCCAACAGTAGATCTCTGCAACCAGATACAACAGAAAACTAGAGATATTTTGTGGTTATCTGCCATTATTACAAATTAAGAATTATTTTTTTCTGGGTTAGCGGAGTAGTTATATATAATATATGTTTAAGAAATGTATAGTGTGGTTAATTTTATTAGATGTCTGTAAAGCAGTCCTCTCCTTATGTTTGAAATGTCGCAGCAGTGGTTGTTTCTAATGTAAGACGCCTTGAAGATGGGAGTCAGAAGATTGGGGTGGAGGTGAGCGATGAGCAAGAGGGGGTTGCTTAGTAAGATGGAGAGCTCTCTTGTTTGTTGAGGTTGTGAGCTGGATCAGACGAAAAGTGCAGTTGGAACAGGTGTGTAAATTGTGTAATTATTGTATATTTGGTTAGGCTGAGAATTTATTAATTTTGTTTGGTTGTTCCAGATCCCTGGACACACAAAAGACTAGCTGCAGCACCCTTGTGGCAACCTGGACATTAATGCCTTTCTCCCCTTTTGTCTGATTAGTCAAGTTATCAACAGATAGTGACTTCTCACCACCTCAGGATGACCCTAGTAGCCACATGTATAGTGGTAGCATAGCGGTACCCCGCTCTTCAAGCTCTGCTTGACCGAAGGAGATTTCCCATGGCACAACCTCCTTTGCCAACCTCACATCGAGAGGTGTCACAAATCGGATGGGTCTCAACCTCTTCACAGAGGGAAACTTGTCTAGTATATCACCTGCGAGCAAAAAGCTTTTCTAACAGAGCAGAAAGATCATTCACAGCCGTGTACCAGGGAAAACGGCCATCTGTGATTGATTGTCAACAGGGGTGTTTCTTTCCAGTTGTTACTTTAACAATTAGCAGAATTCCTCTTACTCCTACTTTACCATGTATGCAATTGTTTTGTACATGAATAAAATTACTACAGCAGAGTCCAGCTGCCTTTACAGCTAAGCCCACCTAATGATTACATCATGCCCCTTCCTTGAAGCTGACTGGTTGGAAATTTTGCAAAGGTTGTTTTGCCAAACTAAAATATGTGCTGATTGTAATATAATCCAAGTGGTGGTGAAAGATAATTCTGTTACAGCTCTAGTTCAAAAACACCCAAAATCCAGGAACTTGGGAACGTGAGCTCTTCTAAGTACAAAAACTGTCTTTTACAAGAATGCAAATAAGACCATTTGCATTAAAGTATTGAAAAAAAAAAAACTAAATTATTTAGCCCGTGTTATACGTTCCAGTACTTAATTAGTTTCCAATAATTTTCACCTTCGTCTTTGCCACAAAGACCTGCTTTGCAGCACAATAATACTACCATTTTAGCCGCAAACAGCTTCTTTGTCGAAGATCTGTTTAAAAATACAGCCCTAAATCTCATTTCATGTGACTGGTAGTCATTCTCGATCGCCTCCCTTGGAAATTTTATTGGTAACAACCTACACAAATTACTTTTATGTGCAATCGGGGTACTACAATCAATTAGTTCCCAGTTATTGGGGGGGTGTGCCGATAAGTGAAAACCGCCATTAACTTAAGCTGGTGATTAATGGCACACCGATAACCAGTTATCAGCGCCCTTAATGCGTTATAAACCGGAACTCGGCCTGTTATGGCACCAAAAATTGCTGATTTTATGGTTTGTTTGTATGTTGCATGGAACCAGTGGTTATTCAGCAACGGGACCAATGGCCTTACGTGACTTCCGAACCACGTTGAGTGAATTTCTATCACCAGAAATACACACATCTCTCACTCCTCAATGGAATGGCCAAGAATCGAACTCGCGACCACCGAGGTGGGACGCAAACACCATACCAACCACACCACCGAGGCGCTCTGATTTTATGGTGCTAGATAGGCCTCATAAAACTGGATCGCCAATAACCGGGGACTGCCTGTACAATACCTCTTCACATACAGGTGCCAAACCAGTGATGTTAGGGGCTTTGGCCCTTCCATTGTTTTCAACGAGAACTTGTCAATTCTTCAGACAAAGAAGGGCGGTACTTGGCTTCGCCAAACAACTTAATCTTTCTCCTTCTGCGGATGTTGCCCATAAATTGTTAAGACAACTTCCTTGGGTTCAGTGGTGGCTGCGCAACAAGTTGTGTAGCTCATCCTGTGGCCCTAGCGGGACAGTTTGCATCTTACCTAAGATTGTTGGTTATGAATGGGGTTACTTGCCCTCTTCCTCTTCTTTTCCTCCTAGGTGGGCAGTGGAGAGATTTAAACCATATTTTGCTGGAAATGGTTAGAAACAGGCAAGTGACCACCAATTCTAATGTTATATTTGATTGTTCCTAAACAAATTCGAGGCATATTAATCCTTCCTGTAGCAAACCCAGGCAAGCCAAACCTCCAGTCAGTTTTAAAGCTTGTTTTATCCTCCCACCGAAGTCATTCTCCTCTTACCCTTACATATAAAACCAAGGGTTTGTTCTGTATATGAACAAATGACAAATTTAAAATCAATTTGCATTTTTCATAACCAACAAAACCTTAGGTCCTAACACATACATATGTACCTCTAGCCACCCCTCATACAGTTCCCTGGCCTAGAAGAAACTGAAGCGTCACAGTATCCACTGGGGGTAACCAGGCTGGGCTCCGCTCACCTCTTATTTCCCCATTGTCAATCAAAACTGAATGTTATTTAATAATCTGGCTCCAGGTAGGCACTTGGACCTTACATTAAGACCTCAGGTTTGTTATGAAAAATACAAATTTAAAATTTGTCATGTTTATAAGTCGCTACAGTATCAATAAGAAAAATTTAGAATTTCAACCACTTCAAATTACAATTTCATTAAAGGAAGAAATAAAACTACTCATCATGGCATCAATTTTCCTATTCAAATTGTGATCTGTTTACATATTTGACAGTACAAAAAAGTAGTAGAGTTGCATCCTCCTGGTGAGGGGGCAGTCTTTAAGGGCGTTCATCACCCATCGCATACTACAGGCTACATCAATGTACATTTTCTACATCCGCCCACAGTTGAAAAAAGCAAATAAATTATTTTCTCCCTTTAGTTTAAATTCCAAAAGAAAGATCAATGGCAACAACATGCCTATCACTTGTGTTTTGTATTTTTCTTAAAGAAAACACATTTCAATATTTAAACAAATATAACAACATGACATGTGAGAAACACACTACAAGAAACATCCATCCCTCAAAACTACTCACATTTACACCAACAATGAGATCAATGTACAAAATGAAAATTCAAGTGGTGGAAAGAGGGCAGGGCGGTGGGGAGGGGTTGGAATGGCAGCAGCAATGGGGGAGGGGGCTGAGGGTCGTTGTGGGGTTTGGTAAATGTCACTGAGGCACAGCCATGATCCCCCTCCCCATTCCACAAGGAACCCCCTGCCCCAATCATCACTAAACCACTGGTTATATAGCGCTGGGGTATAGTCCCATCTGTATGGAGTTACTGAGGCTTCAGCCTCATTTTAATAACAGAGGCCATTGCTCTGTGTACCGGTGTCTCATATCTACATGTGCAACACAAAAAGTATTTTAAACCTTCTTTAGAGCTTGAAAAAAATAATGAGCCTGGAAGAAAGGAGCAGTAACTGCTAAACCCCCTCATATTTTCACCGACATCCCCTCCACACAAGTAGCAATTGGACTACTACTCCTTGCACAAAAGCACACATTTCATAGTACAGCACAAGGTGCCTGCTCACTGGTTATTTCTTCAGAAGGCATACACTACTGTGCACAAATATCGCATCATCACCTTTAAGTACACCGTGGATACACAAGTTAAAGTCAGGGGTTCATAACCCTGGTCCACTGTGATTAGTACATAAGATTAATAAATAATTACATCATCTCTACTAAGTTATGACCTTGTTAATCAACACTGAAAAGAAAATGGACTGTTCCATACAGATTACTGACCCTTCTGCTATACATTGTAAGTGGAATAGACTTATTTGCACTCAAAATTAGGAAAATTGTTTATATATAAAATAAAGTTTTGTGACCACCGAAGCAAAAGTCTGTTTCAGTAGTTCACTTGTTGCAATTTCCATCACATAATATGCACATTTTCAATAGAATCATGGATTCCACACTAGTTATTTGAGCTACTTTCATGACTCAGGTTCCTTTTTCACTGTTTTCTCAACTTCCTCTTTCACTTCTGTCTTCATCTGCAGTTTTTTGCTTGTAGCCATTAAACAAGCTAATGAATCTTTCATATCATGATAAATAATATTCTTAATTTGAAGTTTGTCCTCATGATTTGTGTGTGTGTCACTTAAATGACGGAATTCCTGCGTCAAATGGAAGCAATAAGCTATGTTTTCAGGAGAAACAAAGTCTTCCGCCACTTTTACACAATTGTGCAGATTACGTACCTGTAACAAGGGAAATAAGAATTATGAGTTTAATAATATTGGTAGGAATTGAATTATAAAACTACTTCCATTCCAGATATGAGCAATATAGCTTTAGTATCAATAACAGTACAATTGTATTTCAAAATTTCCTGCTGTGCTGTTAAGGACACACACAGGCTTTTATTTGACTGTTACATAGTGTTACCTGCTTTTTTCCATTGTACTTTAGATATTTCAGAGCAAATCCTCACTAATTTTCTAAACTATGCTGGATATAAAACAATACCAGCAAGTTCTTCATCTATGTTGCATTTACATTGGGACTGGGATCTAGCTACTAATTCAAAGAGGGTGAGTAAAGATTTCAGTAACACACATTATAGCCCAAGGCTTTGCACACATGCTTGCTAATCACTGATAAAGAGAACTGTTGTTATTTACCAATAACTCCATTCTGTATTTATAAAAGGAAATCTCATCTACCAAGGGATAAAAAAGCAACGAATTAAATGTATAACATTACCTGATGTGGAGCTCCAGCTGGAATGAAGACAGCATCACCAAAACACTGAATAATAGCATAGCCTTCGACACCATATTCCTTATACAACCTATCCCGCAGATGGCCATCCAGGTACCAAGACTGGTCATGAATTGGATCATGATGAGGCTCAAGCTTATCACCACGTTCAATAGCTACTTTATTGAGCAAGTCACGAATTTTGTCAGCATCTCGAGCATGATAAATGTGCCACAATGCTCCTGGTACCTCATCCTTCTCACGTACTCTTCTCCTTGTTAATATGTCACAGCCAGCCTCATCTATTGCCTTTAGTGCTTCTGCAAAAATTAAACATGAAATTAATTAACCAAGCTATGGAAGAACAAATCTACATCTAGTAGAGTTTTAACTAACTTCCCATTTTCATTCAATACTGGCTTCAAGACATAAGTATAGAACTTAAATGGGCATATTCCACTGCTACATTCATCCCTCTGGGGGACTACTTGATGAAACATCTGTGTAACTGCTTTTCCATATGTAAATTCAAAGTTAATTGGTTTAAATTCAGAAGCTTTACTTTATTCTTCTGAATATACTAACCCCATATTTTATACCTGTACCAACAGTTCACCTTAGCAATGTTCCTATTGCTCAATATCAAGGACAGTTTTGGACTCCCACCCCATTCACTGAACTAACTACTAGGTAACCTAACCCCTGGTCCTAACCATGATTTCTTTATCAATATCACCTTTCATAAGTGTTTTCTTTTATAACACCCTATGTACCAATTATTTTTCTATCTATAACTTTGCTAGTTTAACCCTAAGGACAGAATAAGATGTGGAGAGAACTTGAAGAGGAAATCTGAGCTTTAAAAAAAAAATATTCCTGCATTCATATTGAAAAATCCCCTGAAACAATACAAGAAAAACACTTACTCTTAAATCTAACATGCAGCAGTACCCACTAACAAAACAACCGTAACACTACTAATACCAACCCTTAATGTGTTCTTCATAGTCAGCATCTTTGGGAATTCCAACATAACACATAACATTTACAGCATCAGAGATGTCCAAATGTAGATTGGTGGAAGCTCTGCTTGGATGTATTGCCGACCCATACGCTATATACATTTTTGGTCCCAGATCAGGACGTACAAAACATTCAGGGAGACGACCTGCAAGATTTAAACGTCCATTTCTTCTGGTATATTCACCCATTGGTAAGACACTTATCAGGTCGTCATACCTGCTGGGTAACATTTCAGCAAAATCATCACCGGGAGGCCAATCTTTCAGTTTGAGTACCATTGGCTGGCCCTTTTCATCTTTTAACCTCTTTCCATAGTGTTCAAAGCCATCCCAAAATTTCTTCATTGGCTGATTGGGAACTATGTTTCCTGTAAGGCAGTTAATGAGGTCATTCTTAATATCTCCATAATCTTTAGAAAATGACTGCGGCTTCCAAAGATCCATATTAAGCTTCTGCCCAACACCAGATATTAGAACAGGTTGACCCCGTTTCCACTGATCCTGGAACAAGGACGTGTTATTGGGTGCCAGAGGATCAAGCAACCTCAGAAGTTTACCATCACACAACCATGAATGCGCTACCCCTGGGTATAGCATACTGCTTTCGGTTTTTGTCATGATTCGTATCGGTAGAGGGTCTCTGCCTCGAGGCCCATAGTTGTACCTGAAAAATTATTCCATTTTAAAATATAGTTGTACCTAAAAAATTATTTACATAATCAAATATTTCATTGTTTATATGAATTTCATACCAAATACAAACTGGTGTACTATGTAATTCTTCTTAAGTACGGTATTACTCACTTTCTAATGAAATGTTTGAGCACCACCTGGTTATTATCTTTAGCATCATCCTTATCGGGACTATGCTCAATAACACAAGATATCACATCATCCACAGTCTCCAGCTTCGGTTTCTTTTTGGTACTATCCTTACTAGGCTTTGTATTACCTCCCGTCTCATCCTTGGTACCATTAGGTTTAGCATTGGGCCGGATTAGAAGTTCACGCAAAGTTGAAAAGTTGCCTTCTTTGTCATCAGAATCAGAATCTGAATCTGAATCAGAGCTCTGAAAATAGAAAAGCTTGAGTTACGTAACTTTAACAACCATAAACAATACACTGCCTTTGTACCAAGTAAGAGAACTTACACAATGGTAATAACTAGAACATTCGTGAAGTTGGGTTCCAGAACCAGTCGAAAGTCACTGAAAATGCTAACAAGTTCTTATTTCCAGAGTTGCAACCCAAATCTTTTTCCCAAAACACTATTTTCATTAAAAAGTTTGCTTAATACATTACCCTTAACACAAGAAATAAATGGTTTGCTGTAAAAATACAGTACAGTATTGCTGAATGGCTATCTGCCACACTAGAGCATTTACATTATGTTATACTATGGTTACCCCTATATGAATTCACTGGCTGCAGTTATATTTTGCACTCACAACAAGGTAAAACCAAGTAACAAATGGGATGGTTAACTTAATTACTAATGTTTTCTTTGTCATTGTCAGGAAAAGTAGGCAAACTTCGTACTAGAGGGTACAGGTATTCAATCCATTTAAAATTCCGTATGTGTACTGTACTTATAGGCTGCAGGTATTCAAATCAATTTAATATTATGTAAAGAGAGACACAAACAAATGTAACAATGTGTGTGTACACTATCTGAGAGAAAATTTTGCAGACCTGCAAAAAAACTGCTGATGCAAATTAGTTAGGGTTCAATGAAAATCTCACTTCCAACCAAGAGGACTTTCACCTTGAAAAAAGGTTGGTCCCAGAGAAAAAGAAATAGCTGCCAAGTTCATCCACCTTGAAATCAAAACTAATCAGCTATACAATGAACTACAAGGAACATCACCCCAACTGCCACTTTCTTCGACAGTCCATTCTTAGATATTAAGGTTTTCCCATGACAATACGCACGAAATATACTAAAAAGTTCAAAGGCTCCTAAGCTTCAAAGTATGGAGATTTATCTCTTCACTCAACTCTACATCACCCATACATTTCCTCACAAATCACTACATAACTTGAGCAGTTTCATTCTTCCATTATCTCCCTTGACCTTTGCTACTCCATCTTTGTCTTTTTTCGTACAGCCTTTCTTCTCAATCACAAAAGTCTCATAACTACAAAAAATTTGTCTTCCTGCTACCTTGATCACTCCTCTTAAGCCATGATCCTGCATTTTATGTAGGTACTTCCCATATTTATCCCACTCTTACAATATTAAAACAGTAAGGGATAAAAAAAAAAAATTGGGGGCATTTTCAAACCTCTCTCAACAACTATCTATGCTAGTCATCTATAACACCCTGCAATACCATTTATATTTATTCAACTGAACCCTTTACCAGATCTATGTAATATTCATTCAAATTCCAGACTAAACTCTGGTTTCTCACATAACTCCCACATACAGTAACAATCAACTGATCCACTGTGTAATGACAGTTTTGAAACTACAGCAGAACCCCTATATTTGGGGGGGGGGGGGGGGAATGTCTACCAGCCTTCCCCGCAAACAGCTAGAATCCGCGAATATTCAAGAATCCCTAAAAAACGATTAAAACTACCTATTTTGTTAGTATAAACTCAAGAAAATTCACTAAAAATGCTTACACCTGGTTTTTGAATAGTTTTATCACTAAAAGTGCTTTTATAATCATGAAATTGATATGAAAATACAGTAAGTTGTACATTTCTCCTAGAAAAATATTGTAAATATGTGAATTTCCCACAAATAATGGGTATACATGGTCAATAGAGAAATCCACTTATCTCTAGAACGTGGATATGGGGGACCACTGTAAACCTATCCCCCTATGTACTTTATACCTAGTAACAATATGGGTCAATTCTTAATTCTACAGCTTTTCAAACTTTGCATTTGAACTACCATTTCATTAATTCACTAAAACATTTTTTTTTTACTCATCCAGAAATAACAGATATAACCGATCAAGCTCACTCAAAGCCCACCACTACATCTCAATCCTCAATTACATGAGACTTCAAGGTCTTTGTTTACTAACTCACTGCCTGATACTTTTATGTACATACAATTTCCTTCACAATAGATAGTACAACTTATTCCTCCATCTATTTCATACATACTTTAGCGAAATAATTTGTACCACTTTTGTTTGCAATTATCATCTTTAACATTTTTCTTTGGAACTCCCACATTACTATATTTATACCATCTTTCAGTATCAAAAATTGTCATTCATATCACCAACTACAGCCAACACTTGTGATGAAAACTCAGCTAGACACTGGTTTACACTAAGAAACTTCTCTTTCATGTTCTTTTTTATACCTTTCCTGAATCTCTCACACTTACTGCCACAGCTCTTTCCCTTACAAAAATTTCAATTTTCCCAACAAAATTTTTGGATTAAACCTTTCAGATATAAACCAAATCCATTTTTCTGAGCAGAATACAACTCGTATTCAAGACATTACTATGGCTTTCAAGCACTCTTAAGATTGCTAGGGTGGGGCATGTAAGGAATTCATGTGTTGTCAAACTTCTTTTTAATGATAAAATTTTGCCTTGTCATAGCTTGCTCAAGCAAAATTTTTAAAGACAATTAATGCTATTCATTTAAAGATAATACTGAAACATATTTGGCTATATATATTTGCAGTACAAACGTACATCATTCTTGCAAAAACAAAGACATGCATAATTTTTGGCCGCCAGTACCTAAGCTCAGTTTCCTATACAAATGGCCAGCTCGATCTATCTAATACAACAACAACAATGGTTACCTCAAGCAGCCAGAGTCACTGGACAGTACACTTAGTCCAAGGGATAGCCAAAGTGGATCAAATCTCCCCACCGACATCATCTGTACACCCCAGTCAAGTTTATAATAGCATTAAAATATTTACAAAGAAATAAAAAGAGGGCCCTGTTATTAATGGTAAATTATCTTTCTCTCCTAAATGACAACTAGTTTATATAACTTATAGAGGCACTGAAAAAATAGTTACGTAACTAATAAATTACTAAAACGGAAAATGGAAAATAATCAAATGGCTTGAAAAGCCATTCCTGCCAAACAACCTACACAAATTTTAACTATGTTGATGCATTAAACACACTATGATATCATTATAAGAACTATCATTACTTCCTAAAAAAAGACACAAGATAGTAAAAACATTAACCACCAAAATTTACTCAATGCTGTTCTTCAGACAACATAGTACAGTAAATGACAGACCTCAGGCAAAGTCACAAACAAGGGATTAACCTTGAAGGAGAGATTTAAAAGGACAAATAGATCTGGCAGCGCTGTATTCTTTTCCTGGTCCCACCCTAGCAATCTTAGAATGTTTTAAAGATCTTAGCATTAAATTTAGTGTGAAAGGTCATTATAAAATTATTTTCCTTAAAAAAAAAAAAAAAAAAAAAATTCGAGCAATTGAGCCATTCTAAACAATATGCAATAAATATTTCACCTTTCTTATTTGCTATCCTCACTAGATTTTATAATGGAAAAAGTGGTCAGGATGGAAGAGAAAGTTTGGATTGGAATAATGACATCAACCTGACATATTTACAATACTCATATGCTGCTGTCTTAAATTAGCGAAGACATCACAGCCTAGGAAGCTTGCTTACTGAAAATTGTATATGTTGTCATGGATGACAAGCTCTTGTACAGTATGAATACCTAGATCAGTTTGCCACCCTGTAAACAGTTGTATCTAACTGTCGTTATCCACAGCAAAAGTGCGCTATACAATTCCTTCCAAACCCATTGGTAGCTAAATATTTAAAGATTTTCATGCCATACAACACCTGATTAAGCAGTTACTATATGTATTTGGGGCTGTTGGAATTATGGTATCCTGACCTTTTCAATAAGGATTGAAAACCAGCTAACAATATTACAGATTTAAATACATAAGTATTTCACCTTGGATAATAAGGTTGTGACAATTCTTGTTGAGCAATTTTAACTTTTTCCATCATCATGTGCAACAGAAAATGCATTAAAAGCCAACCAACAAACCATAAAAGCAAACATTTCTTTATAAGTTTATCTTTCATTGACAATGAAGTTAACATCAAACACTGATGGGTCTGTGGCAATTACTCGGAACAATATCTATATTTGGCAGCTAAAGGATTTAAAATAAATACTTCTCTCATACCTCTTTAAGATTCAATTTTTCCATGTGTTCTCAATTTTAAAGGATATATTTTTCAATGTAAACACTTTGCTAGACTTATTTTCAAGTACTGTGCCTTTCTTATGCCAATTTATAAATGTTGTGCCTTTCTTATGTTGATTACATTAGTTCTATTGACAGTTTCAAAACAGACTACAAAAATACTTAAATGAAATTAAAGCAAAGATATCCTAGACTACCAGTTCTCCTTGGTATGGTACAAAAGCAACATTTTCTGATACCATACTCAGTACAGTAAAAGTAATATCTTCTTTGAAGAAGAGCAGCTTGACCAAAAGTATCTTCTTAGGAAGACAATATTATCAAATGACTGAAACCTTCTGTTCAACACAGGTACTGCAAACTTGTTAAATAATTCAGAACAGCAGCTTACCACAAATATCTTTACTAAAAGAAATTAATTTCAAATGACTGAAACCATTTGTTCAAAATATATAGTACTGCAAAACTGTTATAAAGTACTACTCTGAAAACTCTTACCTCACTCTCCCTTTTATCGCTGGACAAAACAACATCTGCAAAGAAGTTGAGTGGGGAATTGGACATCTCTTCATCCTTACAGTTAGACTTGTCACTTTTTTCTTGCTTAACAGTTCCATTAACTAACTGATCCTTGGATTCCTTTTTCATATTCTTGAGCAGATCTTTATTGACCCCATTGACTTTCTTTTTGTCATCTTGGGGTGCTTGGTCTTTGTACTTTCTAGCCTCTGGACAATCACAATACTGAGGGATATTCCACTGGTGTCGCACCTCATGCACTTTACTTCCAAGATCAAGCAAAGCATTACCAGAAATAATCTGAGTTAGCATAAGTTTATCCTGTTCATGTGGAAGTCTTGTAGCACACAAGAGCCAAGAGTATTCATCACGATCTTTACTACCACCCTCATCCCACACTTTCACTGTTCCATTCTTCCGTCCTTTATAGCAGTCTATGCAAACCACAAAGCCACATTTACTACATGCCCAATGGATATTGAACAAAGTTGTTTCACAAACATCACACATCTCTCTTACGCCCTGGACCACACGCTTCCACGCCACAACATTTTCTGTGGAAAAGAAAATAAGAACATTTTACACACACATCTATAAAATCTTTCAGGTTCCTACAGTTCAAACTCCAAGATTCATAAAAGCCACTTGATACTTCAATTCACAAGCAGTTAATGACAATGAATATTTAAAGTATTAGGTTACTGAGACCTGAAAAAGGCAAGGCAAATTAATTAAACCTAGTTGACAAAACTTGCTCATTTTACACAGCTGACCTTGACGGGATAAAAGCAGACTAGATAATGGTGATAAATTCTCAATAGCTACGAAATTGGTGCAGTAACTATTTAGTAACATTTGCAAGTGGCATGTAAATAAATATAGTCAGAAAGCATTAAAAGTTGTCTTTAAATACTTCTTAGCAGGCTTTGGGTGATAGAAATTAAAACAACGATTTCTCCTAAATGTTGTCACATAAAATTGTGTTATCACAATACCCTCCTAATTTCAAGCATGTACGCTTAAGATTATACCTAATATCTCTACTGCCATACAGCTTTGGAAAAAATTACCAGCGTGTTATTATTCCTGGGTCAGTTACAGCCCAAGGAACTAATAAGCAATATATTATAATGATATTTTTGATTGACTACTACAGGAATTACAAAAAAGCAAGTTTAGGGGAAGGGAGAGATTACTATCTGGATCCATAGTTCACAGATTTGGCATATCAGCCAGTCAGAAATCATATTTTAAAATCACATACTGACAAATCATAATCTGAATTATGTAATCCATCTTACCACTGTCTTCAATAAACATATTCAGGTATCTACAACAATTAAATTCTTAAAATATTGTTAAAGGAGAGATATCCCACAAGTGTAATTACAGGATTTCTGTTGTTTCTACACTTATCTACAATATGCTCCAAATATTTCTGAAAGAGATCAAGTGTGGCTCGAGGATTTCAGTTGTTTTTTTCTCAGATCATATATTTACACACATTAAAGAGAGCATTATTTTGGTAAATAAAATCCACCTACTCGGTGGTAATAACAGTAACTGACTGTTACTATAAGACATTAAAATTCAAGAAGTCCTCATGAAAAACTGAGTTTAACAATACTGTCCTTTATCAGAACATAGTCATTGGAGACTGAATGAATTAGATAAGGAATGTGATCAACCTTGCTGCATTGTAATAAATAATATAAGATCATTTTCCCTGGTTAACATTTGCCACTATTGACAACAGAACCACAGAACAATCACTTGGTCTGAATTACTAGTATACCATTGTTAATCTAAAACAAAGCAAAAAAATAAACAAAATAAAATAAAATCTGTATTGCAGGTACCTTTGAAATAAAAAGTAAAGCATGAATTGCAGGAAGTTAGAATACGCAAAGCTTGTACTGGGATGTCAGCTGGCTTAAATGTTTTTAGAAATTTCCTTTTATAGACCAGTGGAAACACTACTATCTACTACCAAGTGCAACCAAGCAATTCACAATATATAGAGGGGGCTTATAAAATTCTAAATGAGACACAAATGCTGTTTTAACATTGGCGTCATACAACCCAGTGCATAATAATATCCAGCTGCTTTCCTTAGCAAGCTTGTGAATGATTCTTACAATGGAAAAACAAAGAAATTTAATGCTAAAATAAAATTTTCCATTTAAATAGCATATGAAAAATCAAGTAATTTTATAGACAATTCTTGAAATGAATAAGATTGCTACAAAAAGAAAAATTCAATGATAAGAAGAGAAATACTTTTTAATCTTCATAAGCATTATTTTAGGAAAGGTCACAAAAGAGATCATTAAACCTTACCATCACCCATATGTAGAGCCATTGCTTCCTTTTCTTGCTCGACAAGGTCACAGAACTGATCTCCAACATGAGTTAACAAAAACTTGCTTGTATCGACATCGAGATCTTCAGGAGGTTTATCGACATCTGGAACCCAAAGTTTCAAATCCTCTGCCGAAACATCTTTTATAGGATCAGAAAATCCTGCAACTGCAAGCTGCCCATTTTTTGTATAACGAAGCCGACGAAAAGCATAAAATCGGCAGAATATATTAGGCATCTTTTTATTTCTCTGATGAGCAGTCCAACGGCACTCACGGCATTTAGGCAGTTTGGGAGCCACCTCATAACATGATCCATCTTGCAAGAAGCTCTCACCTGTTTTCTTGAGCTGAGACACAGGAGGTTTCTGAAGAGGATCATTTTGTGGGGGCTCCTCTTTGGATTTTTTTGGCTTTGGACCTTCTTCTTTCTCTTGATTTGTTTTTGGTTTCCTTCCCCGCTTTTTTTTGGGTTCAGAATCCACTTTATTCAATAACCGTCCCGGATTTTTTGCAGTTTCACTTGCATCACTATCTTTATCACTATCACTGTTACTATCACTACCTTTTTTGGCAATGTTCACTTTTCTCTTTCCCTTTGTACCCCTTTTTGACTTTTGAGTTGTACTCCCTTCTGAATCTGTTGAGCTGGAGTCCCCGTCTTTAACATCTTCCCTATGCCCATTAGGTATGTTATTGGCTACCCTTGGCTTCCTCGCAATGAGTTTTGGTTCTGACTTGACCGTTGCAGCTGAAGTGGTGGTGGCAGTTGGTTTTGAAGATGCAGGTGTACTACTACTAGCTGGAGGAGGTGTTGCTACTCTAGTTGAAAGACCTGGCGAAGATGTACTGGTTGTTGCAGGAATAATCTCCACACCACTCTCATGTCTCTGAAGCCAAGCTTTTTTGAGTTTGTGCACATAGCCACCAGCAGGACCTGGACTACATGATTTCTCGGGCTCTGTCATTTTATTAGCTCCCGGTGAAGAACTATTTTCTGTTCGTTGGAGTGTTGGCGTAGTGGCGGCTGGAGGATGGCTGGGCGGACGAGAAGCTGGGCTTGATACTCTTGAAAGGTTTGCTGCCAATGCCACTGTGTTTTCGACGGTAGTTATGGTTGTAGCAGCTGTTGGATACAATGGACTTGGCTCAGAAACCCGGGCTAACAGTGGTTGTGTGTTGCTCGTTTCATACCGAGGCTTCTTTGGATCTTGAGGAGTAGGTGTCTGGGTACGTCTCTTACTTGGAGAGGCTGTGTCTTCTCTAGTTCCTAGATCTAGAGGTTGTGTTTGAGTCGGCTGTGGAGAAGGATGAGGTGACGGATGTGGAGGAATGTGAGGGGTTGCCACATGTGGCGAGGAAACGGGTGGCATCCTTGTAGGAGGGGGAGGACCAGGAGCTACGACATGCTTATGATGCGGAGAAGGTACTGTGGGCGGATAAATACGAGCATCAAATGGTACTCCTCTGTCCATAGATGATGGTGTTCTCTGCTCATGAGAAGGCATAGGAGGTCTAGTTTCACCATGAGATCCTCTCCCCGAGTGAGCAGGAGGGGGAACACCAACAGAAGGTTTACTAGTTAAAGGAATAGGTTGAGAAGGCCTTGAATCAACACGGCACACTGGAGTACCCGTAGTTATACCAGGTTTCCCATACATTTGCGGTGGGGGTGAACTGACTTTTGTTTTAGCAGAAACTGATGACACATGCATTGGATTGGGAACCAGCCCTGCATTAATAAAATTGGAAGGATACGTAGTTGGAGGAGGTTTTGCTACAGCAGGATAACAATAATCAGGATGAGCAGGTGAGGGTGTAGAATGTGGTGAGGACTGAGGTTGTCGAGTTTTTGTCTGATCTATGCTATGGGGCAGAGAAGAAGAATGATGCGAGGTACTACTTCTGTGCATGGATGAGGATGGGTCATGGGTTTTGTACGCTGAGACAGGTGGGAATGGACTAGACCTTTCTGGTGGTCGGGGTTTGGGACTAACAGAATGAGGTGGTGGGGCTTTTTCATATTTGATTTCTGGTTGAATAATTACAGACCCCTTATCACGATGATCTGGGTACTGTTTATAAGGGAGTCTCTCTGTAGAATGGGGAAGCTTGGCTTCTTTGGTGATATAATTTGAAGGATAACTGAGGTTAAAGCTTGGCTCTGCAATTTTCGGTAATCCTGCAGACACTGCTACCTTTTCACTAGGAGGTTTACTGCTTGTATGTGCTGGTGGAGGATATCTGCCTCTGTCTGTATTAGTGTCACGGAAAGCTTTGTATATGCTTTCCTGCACCATCTTTTCTGGCTCACGAACATGACGCAAAGCTGGTTCCTCATGCCTCTGATCTAGAATACGACGCTCGTCTAGAGTATCAATGCCCCTTTCAGGTTTTCCCATTCCTAATGGATTCCATCCTGCCACCTTCTGAAATTCAAATGAAATTCTTTTAAGTATCAATGCATATGATCTTTTCCTTAAAAATACCTGATAACATTAAGTGTATAGCAATAAGTCATATCAAAGGTTAAAGAAGCTGGCAGAGAAAGTGGACAGAATGAAAAATGCAAAATTAATATATCTTTTCAAGGTGTTAAGTGAAATGTCATTTCAAACCTAATAATAAACCTACTAACTAGAATTATATAACCCTGCTTCAAAGCACAAAAACTGTACATAAATTTCCACTAACGGTAATGACAGAAGCTTTACGGTCATTGTGTGTCACATTTAAAGCAGTAACCCAAAAGTTAATTTCTAAATTGGATCCCAAAATTTCAAAACCAGCTACAAACAGCAGACAAATCAGCAATGACCCTCTCATGCCTCATGGAATCATTCCTAAGTATACGATGACCTTTTACATGCAACTGCTCATGCTACCCATTCAATGGCTACAGTACAATAACAAGACATTACACATATGTACGGTATAGTTTGTTACACTAAACAGCATACAGTATTATACTCCCCCAAATCCCTTTTATTTTGTGCAACACACACACAGTCTTTCACAAAAGGTAAAAGGACTGGCTGCTGTCATAACAAGACATAAATTGCCAAGCCTGATAAAGAACAAATGTTAACTTCATGTTCTATCTTAGTAGAGTACACACACAAGAAAAAAAGAAGACTACTGTTGTAGCCACAGCGAACGAACACGCTGCTCATTGTCGTACCTGAGCATGAGCTTGAGCCTGGTAGGCTTTACTATGTTGTGTCATAAGAAGGGAGTGGTTGTGAGATGGGTGGTTGGAGGGATGATGGTTGGTCAGGCCGTGGACGTAATAAGCCTGGTTGAGGTGGTCGGCTGGCAAATGACGCACGTTCTCTCCACCATGCTACAACAAACCATACACCCCTCATCAGACAAAGTGACCCCACCCAATGTTAAGCCTAAATCATCTCAACCACATCCACCAAAAAAAAAATACAAATCAAGAATTAGCTGCACTTAGATTATTGCATAAAATTTATAAATGAATGCTAGAATTCAGGACTTCCAATTATACAATGAAAGTGTAGTAATAGTCCTTAACAGGAATTTATAATATTAAAACATTCAGCTGAGAATATAACTGCTTAATCAATCTCAAGTTACACAATATTACTGTTACTGTATAAATTTTTTATAATTAGCAGAAAAATGAACTGGAAACTTACAATATATGGTACAAACAAAATAAATCCCACTAGAACCTGGTTTTTTTGCCACATGGGTAACTTCCATTTGAATAATATACAGTGGAATTTCTCAAAGTAGTAACAGTGACCTTCATGTTCTTTGTTGTATTTTTCCTAATTTTAGACTCAAACTCTGATTTATCAAAGAGTGCCACTGATAGAGCACTACATGAAAAATCTCACCAATACAAACTCATTATAACATTAAAAGAACCATTTCCTAATACAAAATCCTTGCTTCGGTCATAGCAAGATTTAATTCACCTATTATTAACTTCCTTGGCAACAACTGAAAAGAAATTTTTTATGAACATATTCCCCCCAAAAAGTCCTATAGGCTAATTATGGATGCCTAGACACTTTTCTGCCTTCAGTACAGCGTGGAAGTCAATGACAAAACAATGAATCATATATTTACAAAATTACACAATTTTTTGGGCTTCTACTTAATCCTCCCAAAGAATCTGAATACAAATCAGAACCACCTTTTTACAACAGGATCAATGCACAAAAAACAAGATGTATGCCAATATACAAGAAACATACATCAGTCACTATACATTTATCCACTTGCACTTATTTTTTGCAAACCAGTACGTGGTGTTGGGCTGCAAAACCATGCGCCAGGTTCACTGGTGACTACCTAAATGAAGTAAAAAGATAGAACAAAGAACCAGGAACAGTTACATTGCTTACCTCAAGAAAAGGTAATAGTCTTATTTTTAAGAAATGTATTCCTTCAAATGCGTCAAAACCACAAAACAGAATTTGTTTGACAAAAATATAAAGAAAATCAAAATCCCAAGGTAAGATCTGTTAACCAGTTCTGATAACTACCTCTGGAAAATTAAGGTAGGTTGGTGGGAGTCTGGTAAATTTGCATCTGCAACTACAAAAATATGAGGAACCTAGATAGATAGAAGGACCAATAACTGGATTTTAAAGCAGATGACCAGTAAAATGCACCTCTGTTAGGCATGTACCAGTGCCATAACTATTATTAGCGCCGATAACTGGAATTCAGAGCATTATCGAGCCAAAAATCACAGACTTCTGGTGCTTGACAAGCGCCATTAAACTGGATTGCCGATAAACAAGGACTGCCTATATATATATGTATAAAGTTATATATATATATATATATATATATATATATATATATATATATATACTATATATATATATATAATATATATATATATATATATATAGAAGTATAATCATACAAAAAATTGGAATGTGTCACATATAATTTATGGCAGCAGTTGCTGGTTCCAAAGTCAGATGGTAGAATCAGCACTTATTAAATAATGAAATATGATTAACTGCTCAAAAGGAGGCTTGGATTCGGATCCGATTGATAAAAAACTTTACTTCCTCTAGCCAGTGGTCAAGAAAATTAAGATGAAGCAAGCTTTCAATAAGAGTGACATGGCAGCCAACTTCTGGAATATTCCCTTAACCGTAGAAATAGCACTGTTCCCTACCATTTAATCCATTACCTGTCCATTGAGGAAGACAGTGGTCTTCGAAATATAACGCTATAAATTCTAACCTTTTGGTGTTTATAAGGGCTCTCTTTCTTAAATCGAATTTTGTTTAATAAAATATTTGTCATACATATATAGTGTGTGTCCTTGAGTTATGGCGGGAGATCTGTACCAACGCCGCACAGTAAGTTAAGTTGATTTCTGTCGTAAGTTGGTTTTCTGCCATTATTGGCGCTGTAACTTTATGTTACATCAAGATTAAGCACTGTTAAGTGCCATTAACTTGATGCCTATTCTTGTGGTTTCTTAGCACCATCAACAGTGCTTACAGCGTCATAACCTGATGGATTCCATCAAGTTATGACAATAAAAACCATTGCTTACAGTCTTTCAATTTCATGTTCAATAGATATGTCACGTCTAAATTTTTTTGGGAGTTGTATTTTACTCAAATTTCGATGTCCATATGTATAAGTAATCACTGTCAAAAAGCAATGTGTCATTTAACCAAGCAAGTTTTATAAAGTATTTTGAAATTCCAAACTATCCATTGCGCATTCATACCTTCCCTGACTACACCTACTTCCAAAAAAATACTTAGACCAATAACTTTGTAATTTTTCCTGAGATTAATTACCACAGGTCTCTGGAGTTCTTGTTCCAGCTGTGACCAAATTAGAGAATATTCCTAGCTACATAGTTCAATATACTTTTAGAACTTCAAAACTGGTTACAAAGGCTTTATTACCAAGCATATGTGTATATATCTACACACATCTATACACACAATATATAAAATATATATATACATATGTATATATACATATATATATATATATATATATACATATATATATATATATCATATATATATATATATATATATATATTATATATATATATATATATATATATATATATATATATATATATATAGAATATATATATATATATACATATATATATACTATATATATATATAATATATATATATATATATAATGTATGTATATATATTAAATTATACACACACACACACACACCAATATAGTATATTCAAGACATTTGTAGCTTAATATTTGAGTGTATATACACTGCCCTCCACACCCCACAAACCAGATAGCTCTAAAAATCACCCACAGGCTTTTACATTCGAACGTGAGGCCTCTGTAGGATAATATTATCCCTACTGATTACTACTGTGGAATACTTTATGGTTAATTTTGTCATTGTCTGACTTAAACTACATTATTATTACGTACTCCTGTAAAAATAATTAATGCAAATAACAGCTACCTTCATCTATATATCCTATTTAAATGAGCCTTAAATCAAATATTTGGCAGGATAAATGCCAACTGTCATATATATTCAACCTGTATTACCAAAGTTATTACTTGTCTAATAATACATTGATTTTTCTTGTAATTATTTGCAGAATGAAAAGTGTTTTGGAATATGCGAAAGTAATGTCTGAAACTTGAGAGATAACACCTTCATAATTTACTGCCTTTATATTTACGGATAAACAGCCTTTATATTCAAGGATAATCTGCAATTTCTAAACTTAGCTTTCTTAAATTTAAGAAAAATGTATCTTCAGGTTATGCTTCATTTTACAACTAATGGCAGTGAGAATGTCAATAGTATTTAGCTATCAACTGCCAACACATGGAAATGATCATGTCAGTAAAACTTATCAGTTGATGATTTTGAAATATAGAATCACTATAAAGCATAGAATGCATGACCGTAAAGTTCCTATCCCATGTTGTAATGCGATAACAAATAGAAATGTTATTTAACATTTTTACAATTTGATACTTAAAATACAGTATCCCAAAATCAAGAAACTATTCTGGATATGATTTTGACAGAAAATTTATTGAACCTTGCAAGGTAAATCCAGATTTCCGAAGAAACAGACTTGACATCTTTATCTTTTGCTCTCATGTACGACCAAGTGACATGCAAACAAAGCATGAAACTCTTGTGTATGTCAAAGTGACAACCAAAAGGATGAAACAAAGTTTCATTGAAAGTAAGGACAAAAATAAAGACCATGATCATGAGGATGATACTTATGGCCACAACATTTGACATACTACTTGAAAAAAAAAAAAAATTAAAAAAAAAAAAAAATAAATAAATTAGGGCACATCTGATTTTGTCAAGGATGCAATGTGGCCAAAAATTTTTTCAAATTTTATAACTAGTAACAATGGTTCCCTTATCCCCAAAAATAAGAAAAAGAACCAAAGTAGTAAGTCTGTAATTTAGTCTGAAAGTAGCACCCTAACACTATCTCCACTCAAACTAAATCAGTGTCCTATATAGAACAATAAGAACATCCACACGAATTAGAGACATGAAAACCAATAAACACTTAACTCCAATAAATGATGTTGCGATGGATGCAAATACTCAAGTCACAGATGGAGTTTTGGCAAGAAACTAGGGTATCGAATTCCAGCCAACATAATAAATGCAATAACTACAGTTCTTAGCCTCTTAAATATTGGTTCCTTCACTTAACCAACACAAAGAATAATAACTTAGCGCAGTATATACCTAGCTAGATACCACAAGGACACAGACACAGTGGTGATCTAAAGACACAGAAAAGGGGGAAGACCATGAGAAACCTGGATGAGGGTAATACACAGCGAGGTTGGTGGTAACTGGCATAACAGAAGATATCTGGCTTGAATCTACAGAGGACTTGTGCATTCTCTGGGTGCCAGCGACCAGATGATACAGAAATATAATCATCGAGCTCCAGCGACTTACAGGAAACAAAGCATTAACTAAAACCCTCAATTGTCACTACAGTTTGACTGCTTACCAAGAAAATAAGGCCTTACTAAATGAATTAAGTACCTGGAACAATACTCTAAGCCACATTTTTTATTTTACTAAGGACTAGAACTGAATGCTGCAAGATAACTGCTAATAACTTCACGGTTTTGTTCCATCTGTAACTTTAAGATGAAAGGGGCAAGGACCACATATTATTTTGAATAACTCCATGTATATTAGCAAGAAAGTTTACAAAGTTAAAATACATATACCAAAAATGTCAGGTTTCCAGATATATAATAAACCAACATCTACATACTCGTAAGTAATCACCATGATAAAATATTCGGAAATGATTTACTGTAAACAACGGAAAATATGTTTCATAATGTAAAAGGGAACTACACTCCTGAATATGTCTCTCAATTTGTGAGGAGAAAATTTGCACATATTTATATGGCATTACAAAAATTTGGATTTGTGACCACTTATTCTTCCTTGATCTTAAATATGCAACAGCCAAGCATCAACAATATAAATATATAGTACTACAGAATTCCAATGTACAGTACTGTATCCCATTGGCATCCAAATAATGAGCATTTAAAAAAAATCCAGGAAATAAGTGTATAACTTCCAGTTCAAGTACTTAAGCACAATTTACAGTAAAATTCTAAATATACTGGCAAATATTTATAGGAACCGACTCCAAATACATGGGTAATTCTTAGGAACACGCATCCTATTATTTAGGCACAACTTCTAAGGGACCCAGCCCACCCTTGTACTTTGGAAAAATTTATAAGAACACACTACATACAGTACTTTGGCTAAATTCCTGGGAAATTTGTCAATAACTCCTGTGCTTGGACCATATATTTAGGAACCAAAATCTAGGAAAATAGCCCAATTATTTACTATGAGAATGTTCAAACTACTAGAGTAAAATTTCTAGAAACTCGCATCCATTACTTGGGCATAATTTCTACAGACTGGGTCCAACTACTCTGGCTGAGCATTTAGAAGTGTCAAGTGTGTAACATATTCAAATAATTGTGAAAGTTATAATGTAGTGCAATATACTGTACAAATAAATGTGCAAATAATCAAGGGATTATTTCCTTGTACAACAAAAATGCAGCTGAATGCACTGAATAAATCTGTGTGCAAAAGACAGTGCTTATGTGTGTAGCAATGTTAACCATAATACACAATTGCTATAAAAGCTTCAGTAATGTATTTTTTTATACAAAGCTGTGGTTTTTATTTGATGTCCAAAGACTTGGTGTGTAACAATTACACACAAAACACCTCACATCAAATTACCTTTTGCTGCGCCAACCGAAAAGATTTGTTGAAGTGCTGATCAACTTGATACTGCTGTCGCTCTTTCTCCTCTCGTTCTCGCCTTTCCTTTTCTCTTCTTTCCCTTTCCTCCCGTTCCCTTCGTTCTCTCTCTATTTTATCACGTTCCATCTTCTCCTTAACAGCCCTTTCTTTTTCCCTGGCTTCTGCCTCACGCCTTTCCCTGCAAGATTATGTTTCAATATTGAAAACACTGAAATGGGAGCAGAAAATGGCACAATAATGAATAAACCTAAAAGTGTACAGTAATCTATGAACAAAAGCTCTTGGGCAACAATTACCAGCCGTTAGCAAGACTTGTTCCACCTTTTGCAACCGTTTTTCTTTCACCAAGGGGCTTGCATGAAAAAAAAAAAAATCTTTCTCACCAAGAGACTTTCATGAGAAATATTTCAATGATTGATTTACGCAGATTGACGTCACAACTGGTAAGCATATCCAAGTGTTCAATGATCATAAATACAAAAAAATGCAAGTTTAAGCTTTCCTTTGTGTTAGAACATTACAAGAATTACAAGGTATTAATTAGAAATGTCTGCATCCAAGCACAACTAGAATAACACAGCAAACTCCCCCCTTAACAAACAAAACAGATGTTGTTCGACAGAATTCATTCACAAATAATTATTTTGACAGGGTTCTAAATGCTGCCCAGTTTTCAATAGAGGTTAAAACAAAAAGTTCCAAGTCATGTGGTTATATAAGAAGGCTTGGAAACACATGCTAGATGGTCAAATATGTTACATTCATCCGAAAATAAAGTACTTCTGTGGAGAAGACTGACAAGTAGCAGCAGCAGCAGATGATAATATAATAATAAATGTTCAGGTTCATCATACTTATGAACTACTCAACAAGCATAGCAACAACATATTACACAACCTTACTGTAACACACTTAACATACTGTCGTAAACCGCTAAAATGAAAAAGTCACACCACCCTGTCTTTGCTGGACAGGACTGTTCAGAATAAAGTTTGCTGTAAGACATATCCATAAGGAATAAAAACAAATCACCTACATAACCAAACCCCATCTGTAAGTTGCAGCCCCTTCCCCAGTTTACCTCTGCCTATCATAGAATGACTAAATTTTGCAAATTTTATCAACTAAACAAAACAATCTATTTACCTATATTGGTTATTGGTTACACCTAAATTGAGAAAACCAGCATCGGTGCTAAATATTCCAGATAGTACAGATAGACATGCTGTATTAATCAGAAAAGCCCAGAAACAAACCCTACTCAAAAGGAAAAATAAGCTAATAAAATGGCAAGCAATTACTATTACACAACTGCCTCACCGACTCAATTTCTTATGAAGATATAGCTGGCAGTAATTAAATAACCCATATTAACTACTTTCAATGACAAGCAAGCACAAGGCAATTTTATAAGGCGGACGAAGGCGCCAGAGAGAGAGAGAGAGAGAGAGAGAGAGAGAGAGAGAGAGAGAGAGAGAGAGAGAGAGAGAGAGAGAGATATGGCGGGTGGCAGCGGTGTTGAGGGAGCTAGGACATTCCAAGGTCAAGCCACACCACGCCATCTCCCTCTCTCTCTTGTGACTACATTCTCTCGCTCGAGCATATTGGACACACAGACGGTCTTCCTTAAGCTCCCTGACCCCTACCCATGTCAGGACAACCTCGCCGACTAAACTCCCAACCCTTGTTTACCATTAATAGTAAAATGGAGATTCGGACCTGGACCTTTACCTTTAATAAGCACGGGCACTTTAAAATCCTGACGGATTATTCCGACAAACAGTAAGTATTCCATACAAACGCATAGTGAACACTGATCTGAAACTGCATATAACACGGAACCGGCTACAAGAAAATTAAGCAGTTTCCTCGCCTGGCGTAATAAGGTTAAACAAACTTCACTAAGCATTACTAAGAAGTTCCGGGAAATGCTGCACAATCTGCGATCACAATCGCCGAAAACTGACACCTAACATATATTAGAGAGCAGGCATATAAATATAGCACCGTACCTACACATCACGCTGGGTTGGCTGCATTTGCTATTCTCTCATACATTATTTTCAAACAGCCGTACCTTACTCAAAAGATTCCGCAGCGTTGACTTACAGGGTCACGAAATATTCACGATATAAACACCAACGTAACGGACTTCAGCTTGTGACAGTTAAGACTAATGGGGCAAGCAGCAAAAATTTGCAATGAAGGGTCATCTCAAATATCGCTTCTTTTTGATAAAATCAAAGTTTCTTTCTCCTACTCTGGTTGACACTGAACGCCAAACCCTATTCCTTGTAAAAGCTTTGAAAAATGTACCTGCATATCATGCATATCTGAACTTTTTCAACAGTTAATATAGTAATAATAATAATAATAAAAAAAAAAGTGAGATAAAAGGCTCCAGTTCCATAGTTTCGTACTTCAGGGATGTTTTGTTCTAGACCTAAGAGAGCATTAAGTTTCGTCACGCTTGTCAGTTCTGCAATACGAACACTTATTACTTATTCTGAGTAACTACACAATCCACATCACCAAATCATCCTTTCATTTTTCAATACCAAACGTAGTTAGGGATATATATATATATATAGATATATATATATATATATATATATATATATATATATATATAATATATTTATATATATATATATATATATACACACAAGGGTTCACGTAAAGATCAACTGATAACTGAGCACCCATGAAAACACAAACCTCATGCACCATCCCTCCCCAGCCACAACGGAAATACCTATCCCTTTTTCTTGCTAGGCTGCTCCCAGCCAATACCATTTACTGTACTTCAAAGCCTTCGAGTCCAGTTCGCAGGTACGCACGCTACCGACGTAATGCAAACCACTATACCGCATTCCCCTTTGAAGTGATAGTAGCCTTCCCTATTTCTTTCTGTAGTCGTTCTCAACTTCTTTCTCATCCGTTTATTTCATGAATTTTCCGAATGATAGAACTCCAATTGAAAGCTAAATGTATTTAATTTTCTACAACTCGTGTCCCAGAAACAATCTCTATATCCACACGAGTAACAAGTAAAACCCTTAAGGCTATTGATTTAGCCTTTGAAGCTCACAGAACCACAATACTTTAAAAGTGAAGTTTCAAATGTTTTCAGCAACACTGTGGTGTTTGTTTCGGTGTTTGTTTCGGAATTACAGTACCTTTTGTGGTAATAACTGATGTTTAAGTTTTTCGGCAAAGACCTCGGCTTCTTCCCAATGTTACAAATCAAAGCGTACTTGGCTCGACCGTTGAGAACACAAGCAATGCAGCGGTGCATTATATTCTTTACTAAACAACACACCTTCCAAAACCGGTTTAAGATCCTCCAAACGTCTGCATCTCGCCTTAGGAAATCTCGGCTTCTCACCCCCTTCAACGTATACAACTTCTTACTGTTAATATTCGTCGAACAATCCGAGTGCCGGTGACGAAGGATCAAGAATTAAATTCAACGAAAGGTGTTCCCCGGTCGTCGCTGTTTTAAAATGTTAAGGATCTAAAACGACAATGAAAGGGGAGGATGGGGGGGGGGGGGGGGGGGGGGGGGGGGGGGGGGGGGAGAGAAGAACTGAAGTGCAGAGGGCGGGAGGCAGTGAGCGGCCGGAGTGACATGGGGGTGGGGAGGGCAGGTGAGTTTGTGAAGGTCACGGGAAGGACTTCACCATCACCCACTTGTCTACTCCCAAAGCACATCACCTATATGACGAAATCCAAACAACGATAATCCTACCACCGTCATCGCCCAGGAGCCTGTTCTTAGACAATCAAGTCGCCTAATCGATTTCAAATGAACCTCTGCAAACGGATTAGCACCCCTCCGCCACCCTACGAAGAACCTGCCACGGTTGTCAACCGACAAAGGAAAGGTTCTTAAGATACCAAACCAACGTTACAGCAAAGGGAAAACGTCTCAGCAACCTTTAAGGTCAAATTTGCCCCAGAAAATAATTTTACCTACATCTAGAATCCATTCGAATACCGATTTTTTTTTTGGGGGGGAAGGGGGTCGCAGTCAAAATACACAATTGAAAAATTTTATTTTTAATCATTAGAAACACCTAAAGGTATGGTAATGAACTACCCAACAACGCTGTTTTGTTTCATTTTGGCCATCAGGGATAACAAGGCCTGGAAGAAATCTTTGCAATGCACGGAACTAGGGCCCCACAGTTATCTAGAACAAGTTCTATTATGAGTGGGCATTTAAGTATACATATGTATGTATATGTATAAGAAAGAAATTGAAGAATTCAATAATATTTAATGTTCTCACTCAGACCAACCAAATTGAAACGTGTAATCCTACGTACAATAGGATTCTTCTTAATCTAATTTATACGTTGCCTAGGATGTAACTTTCGTGCAACCAACCTATGGCGATTAAAACGTCTCAATAGTGTGCTCAGATATAAATTGAATCAATTTAAAGTAAATCTGTTTTCGATAAATGAATGCTCTGGGTCCAGCTGTAACATCACTTAAATTGTGGGTATCTGAACAAGGGCATCACCATCATGTTTATCGCGGCTAACGTTCTCCTGAAAGACAATAGCTGTGCTCTTTCTTTTTATGATACGATAGATGTATGCAAACATCCGCAGTCAGCCTACTCTATTGCAATACGTTTAGCAAAACGGTTAAGTGCTGAGTGGGGGGGTCTGGGGTTGGCCGCCTCTCACCAATGAGGTTAGCCAACTGCGAGGTTTCTCTCCAAATGCAACATCAAAGGTTCCTGTGGGAATTTTGATCAGCATTCACAAACTTGGGTTAAGGCGCCAAAACAACAGTAGGTGCGACAGTCCCCAGCTCTTTGATGATCACACACGCCACGTCATTTAATCATAGCATAGCGACAAGGGAATACGTATTGCAAAACACAACCTCGTGAATCGGCAGCCAAATAAGTACCCATCTTCACCTACATTCCCCTATTCACAATTGTGCATGAAAAGGGAAACCATTTATCACAAATTTTATCAAAACTGCTACCGCCTAGTTATGGTACAGCAAGCAAGATGCGTAATCTAACTAAAAAAAACTACTGTGCAAAGTTGCTTGGGTCATCCAAGACGATCCTGGTTTGTTCTCCTGTATGAGACCACCAAGGAATTCTTTGAGGCCAGCCCTACGGACAATAAGAACAGCTGCCGAGGTTAAATCTCGTTTAATTCCTGCATATTCCCATCGGAAACTGCTGCTGCTTCCAGTATCACCCCATAGCTGCTAAAGGGGTGATTCCGGCGTGGTGATCGATTGCTGTGAGTGAAGAATGCTGGCCGAGGCTCGGGGGTTGTGTGTATGTGAGCAGGAAGGTGGCTGGCTGACTAGGCTAGCACAGATCCCCCCACCCTCTCCCTCCCTCTTCCTCCTCCTCCTCCTCCCCCTCTTACACATACACATCATCAACGATATGATCAATCCCGGGAGCTGGCCTTAATTCCAACCAACTCGCCGCACTCCCATTGCATTGTTTCCTTCCAAGATAACGAGCGCTACAACTGGAGCAGGAATGCGTCAACACAAGAAAAGACGGAAAGGGGCCACCGAGAGACGTTGGAACAAATATTGACGTAGGAAGGGAGCAAGAGAGCGACAGAGAGAGAGAGAGAGAGAGCCCTGCTGGTGCTGTTACAGCAGCTGCCCACGCCCCAAACAAAGACACCGTACTCATCCCTCCACCTTCCACCCACACACACCCAAGGAGGCATAGGCGCGCACACACACACCAAAACTAAGCCACACAGTTCATGGCGTCCACTGTATATTCACCTTTAAATGACTCATGGCCAGTAGCAGCCCAAAGCTCTATAGGCTTCCACACCACGCTGGGGCTGCTCTAGCAGCAGCAGCAGCAAACACGAACGACGCTTAGCTTGGCCTTCCTCTCTGACCTTCATTCACTTTCCAACTTGTGTTCCTCGGAAATCCTCGAAAACGCGACATTCGCTTACATCACTGAGCACTTCTACATCACCAGGGCATGCCTTCGCGGCACTTGTCTAGATTCAAATCACACAATAGACGGACTTTCCTAAGGAGAAATTGAAAGCACACTCCGTCCCGTATGTCCACTGTGGCGAGACTGCTGCTGCTGCTGTGGCTGTGCTGTTAGTTGGCTGGCGCGGGCCGGAGAGCGCCGCTAGGGGGTGACTGAGTATTGGTGGGGACTAGGGAGGAACAGGAATGGTGGGGACACACCAAGCCTGGGGTAGGGAACAGCAGCAGCGTACACACACATACACACACAAATCTACATCTCTCCAAATCATAAAAATGCTTCATTAATATGAATGAAATTACAAGACCATGTATATACCTGTGATCAACCTTAGAATTCATTACCCCACACATGCATCCACGTCCTTTACTATCTACTACAGGGCGAGTCAAAAGATAAGGCTTTGGAAATATTATCATTATTATTATATCCAGAGAGAGAGAGAGAGAGAGAGAGAGAGAGAGATCCTTTCCTTGTAGCCAGGTCGCTCTCCTCTGGGGACCCCCCAACCCAAAACCCAACATCCCGTCTAGCTATCTCCCTCCAGTGTGTCTCACTCTATCATTTCCCCCCAACCACCTACAAACCAGCCAGAGCACCCTTACTGCATACACTGGATTTCATTTTATAGGACATTCTCGAAACTCAGGAAATCCTAATGCAGCCTTATCAATTGCTACACGGATAGAAAAATAACCACACATGAACGTATATAGAGAAGAAACGTGTAACCCATTCCTTTTGTTCCTTGTGATGCAAAGGAGGGGTTGCCGAGTGTCTGGCGAGATTCGACAACCCTTACCCAACCGTGCACCGTTGTGCGGCAAAGACGACCAACTCTCCTACACAACCTCAACCCATCTCTCTCTCTCTCTCTCTCTCTCTCTCTCTCTCTCTCTCTCATGAAAACAGTTCACGGGAATCTAAGACACCACAAACCTTACCAAAACCGCAAGAGGCGAGTTCGAATCGAGTATGAAAAGTTGTGTGAAGGCATGAGATTATGGGAATATTCCGAAGTGAATAAACAGAAGGCCATCTCCAACAACCTGCTGGGTGGTGGTGGTTGCCATGGTACAGAAAGCCTAAGCTGACAAACTTATTTTAGAAGACTTGCATTGTACTCAACTGACAGTACCTTGGCAACAACTCTGTAGGTTCGAATAACTGCCGTTCGCCCCTTAATACGACTATTTCCTAGCAATGATCCTGTAGAATTTTCGTGACACGAGCACTGACTAGTTCCAAGCAATGATCCTGTATAATTTTGATTCAAACGAGCAAGTTTTCTGGAAACCGTCCTTTTCACCAAACACCGCACTAAATAACCAACACAGGAAGAATACTAAAAAGCTCCCCATTCCTGTAGCGTGACGCCAGGTTTGCCAGTGAAACGTGAACTATAGTAGCAATAATCTACCATGTGGAAAGTCTGGAGACAATATGCAGACAGTTGTACAATATCTGTCAGTTCACACTTTACTCCCTCCGAAGGTTTCAGCTCAAGGTTAATCCCACGAAGAATCCACAGTTTCAAAGAACTAAAGTTGGAGCAGACACAATTGACATATTTTCTTTATGTCAATAAATATTTTTCGGGAAACAAGGTGGTAAATTCGTCCAAAAAACAAGGTGGTAAATTCGTGAATCTGGCATATATATATATATATATATATATATATATATATATATATATATATATATATATATATATATATCATAAATATATACATATATATATCTCATAAACATGAACACATTACTGAAAAAGTAAATTATAAGAACAAACAGCTGAACGGTATACGCTGGAGTATGTCCATTATCAAGATCACCATTCACCTCGCGGCTAATTCTGAAAGTGGACCTTTTTGGATTAGGGTTAAATACCTCCTCTGGCTAATTATAAGAAAGTCTCGACTCTAAGTAGCTTGACTGTTCGCTGATCTGGCGTAGATGGTTAACTTTTCACAGGGGAATTAGACTGTTTAGAACGACAAGTTGTAACTAGATGTTTCGGAAATGACGCGGGAAACGGTCTACAGGTTCCCACGAAAATATGGTGAACCAACATACCTGGGAAAAATTGTAAGTCAGGCGAGAGAGCATTTGAACATTGCGCACCAAGACTTAAAAAAATAAATAAATAAAAAAGCATGAAATGAAGATCATACAAGGGAACAAATTAAAAAAAGAACTACAGAGACTCCTATTCTAAAGGAGCTACGATACTGACGAGGAAACACTAAAAGATAATTATAAAATATAAAGGCGCAACTTGAAAACGTACAAGGGACCGCCAGAGAGGGAATCGTCGCTGTGGAGGGAGGGCTGTAGATAAAACCAAACACAGTGAACACCTATTACGATGCTTATCCAAACAACAACAACTTAAAAACTAAGATAGTTAATAAAATACCGAAGGTCTGCCGCGAGACGGGGTTGCTGAAATATTCCTTTTGCGTAGTCGTACCACAGTAATCCACCCCCTAAATTCACGCACATGCTTTAAGAAGCCATGGTGTGGCATCAGTACTCTGGTAGGCAGTTATCTTTGGCTTGGAGCCAAGGGCTCTAGATACCGGCAAAATAAAGAGTGGGTGCCAGCGACTTAAACGGCAAAAACACCGTCACTCATCACGCGTCTTTCGGATGCTGCGTAATTCCCTTCAAGATTTACAACGAATTTTATCTTCTTCGCGTTTGGTAGTATGTGGTCCTCCGCTCTCCTCGCTTTTCAAAGGGCAACGACGTTCGACCCACGTCATCGCGGGTGCATGGAGTCGCATACTTTGGCCTTCGATGTAGTCATGGACTTAACTATGATAACGAAGTCTTCCGACAGGTAAATCGACGTGACTCGCGTTACTACGTCGCAATGCCGATACGCATCACAATCGTTATCTCCCTCTCATCATTAGATTCGGCATCACCAATACGAATATAAAAAAACTAAAACGAACGCGTTAATTAACGCGAACGAAGCTAAGGCAAGGTTATGAAATCATGAGAGGGAGGTAGTAATCGATTAAGGGAGCAGTCAAGTACCGGAAGTGGGGCAGTGTGAAGTTGCCTAAAGCCTATGCCGTACATGAGCTCACGGTCACCTACTACATGCTAACCTTCCAGCCCCCACTCCGTCCCTCCCGGTGAATCACATTCTCGCGTTGCGTAAATTTTCTTTCTTTTTTATTTTTTTTCTACTAGTTCATTTCCCATCCGCGCTTCAAACATGGGAAGACGATGAAATGAGGCTTTATTAGGCATTACTAAAGTTTAGCCTGTGACACATTAAATACAATGTTAATGGGTAAAGAAATGTTTGGATCGTCAACCTTATAAAACCATATCTCAATATAGAATATTAAAAGGGCAATTCTATAATCATTATACAATGGAGATCGGGTCACTACGACCTACTACAACTACCCAGGTATGATGTTTTGCAATCGAGATCGTAAGAGCTGGGGCCCTTCGAGGATGACCAAATCTTAAGACATTGTCACAAAAGGTGTCCAGAGCCAACACAGGTTCCATCGAGCCGCGACACCACCACCACCTCAGCCGAGAAACGTTTCAGAATACCACAGAGAGAGAGAGAGAGAGAGAGAGAGAGAGAGAGAGGTGAAAGAGACGAGAGAGAGAGAGAGAGAGAGAGAGAGAGAGAGAGAGAGAGAGAGAGAGGCGGGAAATACACAGTATGGCCGAAGTCTAAAATACCCAGCCCTGCGTGTGTTGCAGAGAGCACCTTTGGCACAGACAGCCTTTGGCACAGGTACTGCCTCTCTTCTCTTTCTTCTTCTTCTTCTTCTTTACCTGGCTTTTCCCAGCTGAGAACCCAACAAGACATCATGACAACAATAGTACTTCCTTGGTCGACCAATATTAAGAATAACGTCAAGTAAAGGAGAACAGTGATTTTGAGAGAGAGAGAGAGAGAGAGAGAGAGAGAGAGAGAGAGAGAGAGAGAGAGAGAGAGAGACACTTTCATCGTAACAAAAATATTTAAATGAATTGACGACAACGATTCGGAGACGTAAACAGTACGTCACAAAAGCAAATTTTCTGGCTTCTTGCCAACAAACTTTTGCACTCGACAAATATTTAAGCCTCCCTTGGGGGGGGACGTCATGATAAACAATTTACCGCAAATTCAAGCAAATATGTTTGTGCCAGTCTCTGTCCAAGAATGGTAGAACCACAAGTTCGCGTGGACCAGACTAAATATGTAAGCAAGAGGAAACAAGCAAACAAACGAGACCAAAAATGAGAGCGGGCTAAATATAAACAGAGGGCTGATCGGCTTCGAGCTGAGTTGAAGCGATTAGGTCGGAGTCATTTCTAATCTCTTAACAGCTGGGACTCGTCCAAAAGGTCACCATCAAGTTTTTAAGGACCCGCTGCCTTATAAATAAACAGTTCTCGAGGTATAAACGTTCACATAAAACTTTCGAAATCTATTCCTCGCATTCCGCGTCCAAGAAAAATTCATACAAGTAAAAGATAAAGACAAATCGAATAAAACGCGTTCCCTTCCAAACGACCAAAGAGCAAACTCATGCTAATGCGTAACTCAAAGCCATTTTCCCTTGAAATTCGTCTCGCGTTGGAACGGTTTCTTTCTCCTCAATATTGGAGCTTAACCGCGTCCGTCCGCCTCCACAACGACTTCTTTTTCTATCGAGGAACACCTTCCCCATTTGTGGTTTACAACTCTCAATATAAAATGATTTTATTCCAACCAGTAATCGTCACAAACAGGCATTTTCATTTAGCAGAGAAGCATTTTTTTCCCTTTTTCTTTGTGGAATGATTGGGGTAATAAAGTCAAGGGCACGATTTAGGTAAATCGGACAAAGGAACGTGCAATAAATATCTAGTTGGCAACTCTCAAAGATACGTCAGAACATTACGATTAAAGAAAACTCAAGGTCACTGTAGTATCAAAGCCATCATGCTGTAATCCCTATCGTGATTCACTATAAGCAATTCGTTGACTCCTAAGAGCAATAAAATGAGATAGAACTGCCGAACCGTTCAGTTTCTCGGGTGTTTTCTGTCAGTACGCAGTATTGCCTCGGACGTGGTTCGAAGCTTCAACAAATACACATGATGAAACCAACAAGAAACAAACCAATACCTCCCCGGACCGTTTATTCATATTATGTGGGATTCACTTACAAATTAACAAATACAGTGACTCAGATACACATCAGCTGAGAAGGAAATACTCCTCTAGGAGGAAGTCTCTCCCGCGTGGTTGCACCCATTACTCATACTCGACATACATATAATGTCATATCTTAACTTGTGTCGTTTTCAAGTGATAATTCTCTAGTCGACATTTCTCTATCCTGGCAGATGTTGCCAGGCTTCTATAATTGTCGTGTTAACACTGATAGTTTATCCTCCTTCCCTTCCTATGGGTATTTTATTCCTTCCTATGGGTATTTTAAAAGTAAATTTATCTTCCCAGTTCTTTTGCCTCACTTTGTCGTTTAGGTCGACACACATTACATAAACTTCTTTTTTTCCCTCTTAGGCCCTTCTTTGCATTATACTTCATCCTCCTCCTGACCAACAATACAAAAAAAAAAATACTTTGTTTTCTCATCGGTTGCGTCAATAGTCCCAGTTTCTCGTTCATACTTTGTCCCATTCCATATCATAATATATTCACCCCTATATCCAAGAGCGCGACCTAATTCGATTGACAAAACCCTCTCTCTCTATATATATATGAAGTCCTAATCCATTTTAATTTCCTCTAATTACTCTTACCCATACTCAGAGTCAATAAACCTTTCTAGTGATGTATTGCTTGCGAATTTTGCCTTATTTGCGCAAAAAAAAATTTGCCTGAATTCTTTCCACATGACCAACCCAACTCAAAACAATAAGTAGGATATAATCTTCACCTACGGTAACCTTTTTACCATTTCCACGCATCTCCACGTTTTTCACGCTTGTAATTCTTCTTTAACAGATAATAATAATAATAATAATAATAATAATAATAATAATAATACATTCACTGCATTCTAGGATTGCAAGTTCTCACCAGGCCGCCATATTGAAAAACCCTGAAATCAATAAGCCATACCTACATTTCCGTCTATAAGCCACCCTCACTGATGATAATTAGCGATTATCCCCGGTTATCTTATCTTATTCATTCCTTTTATAGGGCACTGTATCCAATCTCTTCTAAAGCCATGTCGTGAACAGTTTTTGGTGGTGAGAACCATCATAAAACAAACATACATATTCCTGTATGACGAGTGATATAAAATGATATTCAGTAAGGCCCAAGGCGCAGAAGCGTATGTATGTATGTACATACATCTCCCATACGCTTCTGCTTCAAATGGTGCTCTTGAAGCAGCTCTGAATAACAAGAGTACTCTTAACAGGAAAAGTGTTCACAGCGTCACTAGATCCAAAAAAGGTGCAACTCAAGGCGATTCATGGCGTCTCTGCCCAACTCCGACGCCGGGAAATCTCTAGGCCAGTAAGAGTGCAATTAACTTTTTCTGCCAGTAATTAACTTCTCTGCCAGTATTTGTTAAAACATTCTCAACAGCTGTACAAATGAATTATCGGGATTAGAAGGGATTACCAAGTATCTTCAGGTAGTCGATTCATCAGGCAGAATACTGATTACACAAAACACAGGAGAAGGAAAGTGTGACGAGATCGGCCAATCAATATTCCTAGTCTGCTGGAGTCCGGTCTGATCAAGCCCCGACTACCTAGCCTACTTTCTGAAGCGTCTCAAACCTCTTAGGGCCAGCAGCAACGTCCTTACAAGGGCTAGGGGGAGGTGGCGTCAAATAACAGCAACAAGTGCAGCATCGTCTGCAAACTGTCCAACTTGACTTACTAGAAAAAAAAAAAGCATGCTGCTAAGTGAAAAATCTAAGTGAAAAATGAACAGCAAATGTCAGAGGGTCAAGATCAGTCTGTTCCTTGAAATTTGACGCTAAAGCCACATACCGAATAGGAGCACATTACTATGGATGAATTTAAAGCTACCTGGCTGGAGAAGAAACACGGGGATAGACACGTGAATGCGAAAAGAAAAAAAATATGGATGATAAAGAGTACAGGAATTCAAGATGGAAACAGGAATAAGAGTGGAATTTGGTAACAAATGATTGTTTTCACATCAGAAAAAAAAAAGAATAAGGAGGGGTTGCAAAAACAATACTGAGTTCCAAAGTACACGCGACTAGAGGTTACAAGTTCGCCTGGTGGAAGGAGGAGCTTTCCCTTACAACTCTAGAACACAAAGTAACCGAAAACGAATCCATAGAAAAGAGAACCAGAAACCTTCTTACAGCCGAGAAAATAAAAACTGAGAGCGGATGTATAGGCGAAGTTACAGCAAATGCACTGTATTATTTTCAATCCTCAGGAGGAAGTGGCATGACATACTACTCCTATGGAATTAGTACACAGCTTAAACATTGTAACTGGCATTAAAAGTGAACTCAAGCTATCTGACAATATAAACAAAAACCTATACGACCTTGAATTTTCAAAAGACACCTTGAACCACAACAACTGTGTCCGAATTGGCGTTTAATATTAAAGTGGAAAAATACCATAAATGGTAGTAAAACAAAAATTCAAATAGGCTAGCGAATAAATATGACAAAAGACCTCAAAATCTCACATTTACGTTATCTTAACCTAGTGACCTGGTGTCAAAAGTCAAAAGTTAAGCCAAGACCCTAGGTAATATAAAAGAAAAACACAAAACTATTGGGTTTCCATCTTTATGCTGAAACAACACTCCAACCAAACAGGAAAAGTAGCCATAAAAAAGTATATGCACATTGATGGCTTCTTCACTTGTAGAGCTAGGCTGATGGTGAATTTCTACACGATTCTTGGGTTAGTAACAATGGATCATTTCAAGATTATTATTATTCAAAAGAAAACTATCCACATGAAACAAATCCACAGGTCACTGACTTGAAATACAAGCTTCCAAGGAATATGTTGTTCATTAGGTAGTATAAAAAAAAAAAGTATCAAAAGGAATAATAATGGGGTAGTAATGCACTGCATTTTCGCTTGAACTTCTCATGTCAGGACCTCTGGAACTAAGAAGTTCGACAGCGAGGCTAAACATTTACCGTATATTGGTGCTGCTATTAGGCGAATCTGGTTTCTCTGGGCAGATGAAGAGGATCAGGGATCAATTGTGACTGTGAAAGATCTCTGTTGAAATACAACAAATGAAAAAGCGACAAACGATAACCAACCCCCCCACGGATGGTCCACGTCATAACTGGCTACTATTTAGAAAACAGAAACGTAACACCACGAACCACTCATCAGACAGTTGGATAGTTTACAAGGAAACAAGGCCTTAGGTTGCGAAGACGTTCTCACAGACCAGTTAAATAAAATACCTGATAACCAACCGACAATTGGATCTCTTAGAAAAAATTGCTCCTTCGGCTAGCAAAAGACTTCATTAGCTAGATAATACCAAGAAGACACCTTCAAGAACTAATGATCCCCAAGGAAGACTTACTGACTGGCAGTTTCCATTTTAACTGGCCCCTTTAAAAAAACGATGTATTTGTACTAATAGGTCTTTGTAAACTTTGTCATTTTTTCTCAGTCAGCTGAAGAGCACCTTTATTGAAGGTCGAAAGCTCCTGTTCTGCATTTAGTCATTTAAATTTTGTTGTATAAAGAGGCATTTCCTTGACCATTCAAGACAACCACGAAGATAGTGTTTTCATTACTGAATGCATGATATTCTTGTACTTGTATCATTGGGTCAACTGCAGGCTTACCAGTTACGTGAATTAAAAAGAAATAGATCGTAACAAATTTATCTGAGAATTAACATCTTCCACTATACTACGTCACGATGACTTGGCAATAACAAGAGAGCACACCACTCGGCGTTCGACTACGTGGAATACATTCATCATCAGTTTGGTTACGAGGTAAACGAATTAACTGTTGCAAGCATAATCTTAGGAACCTGTAGTCATTAGAGCTATTCTATAAATTTGTAAACATTCACTGAAAGTTTATACACGACGCAAAAAGCTTGCAGAAAGGTACCGAAATGTAAAAATTAAAATGTACGTCAAGCCTGATATATCT
>NC_087218.1:2322223-2374723 GCF_015104395.2 Macrobrachium nipponense | reverse complement strand
GCAATTTTACTTTCATTCAGCTCATATTTTATGAGTACTAAATGTTCATAAACGTCTGCTCACATCTATACCTCATTTAAGCAGTTCATATATCAAAAATAAGTATACAGTCCCCGGCATTTGAAAATTAGACCTATTATTAGATCACAATATAAATCAGGATCAATTCAGGGTCTATATTGTTTTCTGATAGTGACTTACGGAAGCCACAGTTATATTTTGGGTAAATAATATATTACATTTTAAGATGTAGCGACTGCGAGTTCCATCGGTTAAATTTAGACAATGAGTGGTTGACTTGAGATACATAGGTACTATATTCGGTTTGTACTGGAAATATTTGACACCGTCGTACCCTCATAGATTTTGTCAAGTGTAGAATCTGACAGCTACGTTGGATGCTACATCGTCGAAGTATATTTGTTGGATGCTGCAAGTTTCGTCCGAGTACAGGTTCCCCGCTAGTGTGAAATTCCCCATCAAGCTCAAGTATAGATCCTATGACTAAGTTGAGAGTAGTCACTAAGGCCACGTTACATCGTCCGATGTTCCACAGTACATGAAGATGATGATAAATTTCGCGATTACTTACAGGTATTTAAATCTGTTCCCCAATAAAGGTTGCATTGTTTTTCCGCGTTCAGGGGAAGTCTACATTATCCAATTCATTTAGGTCTATTTAGACGCAGGATCTCTAAAACGAAGACATAATGAGCCGTGCAAATGCAAGTATAGCTAAAAATAACATATCAGTACCTGGAACAGTTTTGGGAAGAATTCCGTTATGGGTACAATGACTCCCAAAAGGTTCCACCAAATGGACCCTTTCAACTTCTGTTAGAGTACTATGTACCCGCTGCTCCCATCCTTTCTTCTACGTTGGCCTACCCTCCGGCTACTCATAAGGGTCAAAATAGTCAGAATCTACGAATTTCTCACTATTATACCATTTTGTCTGTTTGTTTGTATAGTGTCTTTACGTTGCATGGAACCAGTGGTTATTCAGCAATGGGACCAACGGCTTTACATGACGTCTGAACCACGTCGAGTGTGGTGAACTACTATCACCAGAAATACACATCTCTCACACCTCAATGGAATGTCCGAGAATCTAACAGGCGGACAAACGAGGTGGCAGGCCAACACCATACCAACCACGCCATTGATGCGCATTATTATACCATTTTATCCAAGGAATCTGCTCAAGAAGGTTTTTCAAGTTTATTCGTACAAATCGTCGAAACGGTAATGAACTGGCCTTACATTCAACAAAATTCAGTACAATATGCAAATAAACAAAGTACTTTATCAAACAATAAAACGATGAATGTTTCATTTGCAAAAGTTACAAATACCGCGAAGCTTTTAGGAAGGCTAAATTACTCAATTGAGAGAGAGAGAGAGAGAGAGAGAGAGAGAGAGAGGAGAGAGAGAGAGAGAGAGAGAGAATCCGTAGTAACAACATTTGAGCATGATCTTATACCAGAGATAATGGTCTATGAGTAAAATTCACATACAATCGAATAAGTGAATTACCGGTAAGGAATGACGGATCTCATGAAGTAACTCTGTAGAGTGATGGATATTCAATTATGAATCTCTACAGTTTTCTATCAACTGTCAGAATAACAGTGATTCCAATATGCAGGCTGATCAGTTAGCTATTGGTCTTTCGTTTAGTCCAGCTATTTTAGTATTTATAATTAGAAAAGAACCTGAAAAAACTATATATATATATATATATATATATATATATATATATATATATATATATATATATATATATATATATATATATATATATATATATATATATATATATCACATTATGGATTGCTTTTGTGGGGATATAAATGCAATGAATTGTACTCCTTACTGGATACAACACTTCTGACCAACCGGAAATAACCCCCCAAATCATATACGTAGATATCCATGGTTGATGCAAATACACAGAGCAACACTATTCCTATGGGCAATGAATTAACGCCAGATCACTTTCAGTTGAACGCGGAAAAAGTCATAACGAGCGTTACGAATCGCTTCGTCACTAAACGAATAGTAATACAAAAAAAAACTGGACGCGCTTCGTTGGAACTTTCGAATATCAAGTAGAATGATGTGACGTCAGGTGGCCTTCCCGTTGAAAATCTCTAATGACCCCAAGGGGACGTGTTGCCGACTCCATGATCACGCTTCCTTCTGAAAGTACTGGTTGCTCTATATCTGCGGCTAGAGGACACCCGATTGCATTCTCGTTTCAACCACGAGTATCGCTTCATAACGAAATGCAACGCTCTGGCCGTTTCTCTTTTGATAACCACCAATCAATTGCCTTTTAAACATGCAATGCTGTACTAAAGTCAGCCGTGATAAGACAGCAATTTCCATAAGCAATATGGTATCTGTAATGGTTCATTTTTACTCATAAACAATTCTAAATACGACAAATATCTGGACTCTGGAAAATTTTCATACGTGAAAAATATCAATGAAACCTTAACTGTTTATTAGCATAAGGATATAATCAATCTGACCTATCTAGTATCTACATTATAAACATTTGGTGCGTATAATACAATAGAATAGAACAATAGAATTTAGGCCAAAGGCCAAGTGCTGAGACCTTGAGGTTATTCAGCGCTGCAACGGAAATTGACGGTCAAAGGGTTTGAAAGGTGTAACGGGAGGAAAACCTCGCAGTTGCACTAAGAAACAATTGTTAGGAGAAGGTGGAAGGTATGATGGAAGAAACGGAATATGAAAAGAGGTGCAGACAAAGGAACGACAATGGGTTGCCACTAGGTGCCGAAGGGACGCTGAAAAGAACTTGAGTAATGCCTACATTGCATGGCATGAGGTGCACTGACGGCACTATACCCCTACGTGGGTTGGTAGGTAATATGAGAAAAATACTTCAACAATTAAAAAGGTATCTATTCCAAAGGAGGTGGTCCATCACTTCATTTCACTGACCAAACATAATGGTTGAATAAGAGCAAGCCATTGGAGTCAACAATTTTCCCAAGTGACCTTTGAATGTTAGACGAAACTCAACAGTATCTCGAACATTCTACAAAGATAACATCACCACACTGAGGCAGCAAGAAACTGAGAGCATAGTATATCAGAATGAGCTGATTAGATAACAGACTACCTCACGCTATCAAGACAAAAAAAAGTTGCTCAACTCAAAATGAATTTCAAATACATGCAAGGGAAACCCCTTGACCATACATTTCATGGCCATGGATAACATATATTTCATGGCAGTGTAAGAAACAAAATGAACACAATTTCGAAGAACACAAATACGAATGCCTGACCTGGATTAACAAGAAAGGGGTGAATGTCAACAAATACCTAGCAGCACCCAAACCGGGAATACCACGCATCTTATGAAGGAAAGGTTTTGCAGGGTCCAGCAGGCCACAAGGGCAACAGCCAAAATGGGTAACCTGGGAAATAGAATTGCTGAATAACACCACCAATATGCAGTCAATGAACCTCACTGTCGACCTTTCAGATCCAGAGGTCTTATAATTCCACACACACTATTGCACTGAGGATATTGTGCAACTGGAAACTCAAAAAATCAAACAAAGATTCAACGCAGCACTACCCAAAAATAACTAATCTCTTCTTTCTGCATTTCCTAGTACGTTCTGTCACTTCTTTTACAAGACACCATATTATTTGGAAGCTTGAATCTCAAGCAAACGGTCACTTTGGGCTTGTTTTATGTAAATAGGATTCACCTTCTGAATATATTAATAATAACAATACTGTGATATATTTATAGGCAATCCCTGGTTATCGGCAGCATCGGTTTTCGACGATCCGGTTTTACAGCGCTTGTCTAGCTTAAAAAAAAAAGGTGAGAACTCGGAGATTTTAGGGACAGAAACACGCTCATTTTTACTTATCGGCGCCGATAAGCCCTGAAAACCACCAATTTTCAATTATCTGGGATTTTCGCTAGTCACCGAGCTGTCGGAACGGACCCCTCGCCGATAACCAGTATGCCTCTGAAGAATTAAAGAAACTAGTCCCGTGAGTCAGTGATCCACAAAGGGATTTTTATTTGGAATAAAAGAATCATGAAATTTAAGGTATAAAGCCAAGCACTTGAGGCATTTCCAATCATTCAATGCTTACGACAATGAAAAGAGGGACTTTAGTGGTTGGAGACAAGAGATAGATAAAGGAAAAAATAAAAAATTTATTACAAAGTGAAACTGGGAGAAGTCTCACATCTGCAAAAAGAAGCAATTGTTAGAGAAGACAGAAAAATGGCAGACAGGTTGGACGTAAGTTCAAGTCTAAACAGTAGGTGTACCTATGTTTTGTTTGTTTTTATGATGTTTTTACGTTGCATGGAACCTGTGGTTATTCTGCAATGGGACGAATGGCTTTACACGACTTCCGAACCGTGTCGAGAGTGAACTTCTATCATCAGATATACACATCTCTCACCACTTAATGGAATGTGCAAGAATCAAACTAGCAGCTTGTGGTGGCATGCCAACACCATACCGACCACGCCACTGAGGCGCTAGTAGGTGTACCTATGGGCTGAAGGGACCCTGCAAACTCATTTAGTAATGCTTCCAGTATGCCCTGTGCACTACCTGAATAGAGGGCAGGAGTTTTGAAATATCTCTACATCTTGGAACATGCTTAATGTAGGCAGTATAACATATGGAAGCTACAGTCCAATTACCAGGTTTTGATGATAAGTTTCAAAAAATGATTCAGGAAAGTCAAGTACAAAAGTTCATGAGAGGTGGTTGGTAGACTTAACTGACATTATTTGAGCATGGACAGTCTATGACTGGCTGGAACAGGACAGTGGTGATCTTGGGTACCAAAGTCTGACAAAGAGACTACACTGCTGTTTCTGCCACTGTTGCCAATGCTAGGGTGCTAAGGATGATGATGTCATCATCATCAATGATCCCCCAACTGACTCAACCAGGTTCAGCAAGGTCTGCAGAGTAATCATCCTCTAGTCGAGCTTACTGACTATTCTGAGCATGATGGAATTTCTGATATCAGTAAAAAGGGCTGCAGGAAACGCCTTGTAATGTATGACACCAATTGTCTGATTTTGTACAAACTGTATTAACATGATTTCCTAGGATACAGTGTAACCATGCGCAAAAAATTTCAACAAATGCACAAGAGCAGTATGCAAAATTTAATGCAATGTACTCTGGATATATGTGCAGTATCTTCTGTTATATTCATGTACACCAATGAATGCATAGATAGGTTTTGCTTTGGCAAGTGATGCACTAAAATACGCAAGTAGCTGTAAGCTACAAATTATCAATCATTAGTTCAGTCATGAAAATTGGTTCATGTAATGGAGAACTGTCTCAACTTCAAACGTTTTTATCAGTAACAGTTCTCCTATACAATAAGGAATCTTATGTCTGTTGGTTTTCTTTGTTTATCGGTTTCATGGTTTAGCTAAGTAGGTATTAAGAGAACATTACAAAACTTTACCACACCTTAGTGTGAATACAACAGAAACAGTTCACAGACAAAAAAGGATGTTGTTCAGTAAAGTGCTTTACAAAAGCATTTAATCAATTTTTTGTGTTTGCAATCTAGTACTCCCTCGTTTTTCACTTTGATGTTATGCATTACTGAACAGCATTGAATACAGTACCCTATTTGCTCCTTAAATTACAACCTGTACAATAATTTATTCAGTTCTCTGTACACACTTCATGGATCACTTGAGCAGGCCAATACACAGATTGTTTTTCATGACAAAAGACCACCTATATCACTCACTTGTAGGCCAATACATAGGATTCTGTTTGTGACAAAGGGTCTACCAAATCACCAGTGTAAGGATGTATGTTGTTTTCAGTGACAAAAGGTCGCCTGAATCACTTGTGTGGGCCAATACATGAACCACTATCGTGACCCACAGCGAGGTATTAATGAGTGTATTTCACGAATTACAAGTTTACCGGACTACTTATGTTATAGTGGCGGCATATTGCGTCTGTAGATTCCTTAGGTTTGACTCTGGGAGCATTCACCAATGCTTGGCCAAAAAGACTACAAATTTAGGCTAAAGTTGTGACATCATTAGTCATTGCTAGTCATAGGACTACTCCATATTGTACTTCAACATTTTACACTGGCCTTTGCATCCATCAAAGCAGATAAGCAACAAATAGTTGTAAATTGACAGGCATCCTTTGAAAAGGTAATAAACCACAAAGATATTCCTCAAAATAGTCACGACCTGGACAATCCTATGACTAAACCAATCATGTTGTGTGCAAGCCAACTGTGAAAACAATTATGTCTCTAAGGAAACCCCCAAACCAGTTTTTTTTTTTAATCTCAAATTATTGAGTACGTACAAGCTGTTTACATATCTGTAGACCCAATTTCCAATAATCATCTGATAAACATCCCCATATAACAGTAAAACCAACCTGGTCCCATCTCATATTCTTTAAAGGTCATGTCAGGTGTAACAATCGTACATAAAAATATTTTTAAAAATCATTTAATACTGTTATTGCATACACAACTGACAATTCTTAATTCCACGTTTCGCATCAAATGACATTCTTCCAAAAATTTTAAAAAATCAACTGAAAACCTAGTCTTAAAATTAATCCAAGATCAAGTAGATCAAGTAAGCGCAGTTTCCTAAAGGGGTAAAGAACTCTTAACAAAAGCACTATTGATTCTTGCTGGCACCAAATTCCTTATTATGCTGGTTTTGGACTTGATTTGAATATGAATTGTAGTTACATGTATTATATGTTTAAAAATGAAAATGTGTTTAAAGATGAAAACACCATATTCATTGATAAAATACGTGATATTAGCTAATACAGACATTTCGGATCATTCCTAGATAGTGACCCCATAGGGTTTTTTGGAGTGGTTATCTAGGCCTAATATTCCCAGGGGTCACTATCTCTGATATCTACAGTCTTTTGTTTATGTTTTCATGGTAATCCTGAAAGGCCTTGTGCTAAACACACCACGAAAGTGGATACATACTGGGTTAAAACCCTTGTGAGTCACTACTATCTATTAAAAATCTTGCTTTTCTTCACCTATTTGTCCACATTCTTTAAGACTGCTCCATGAAAAATAACAATACATACAAACGCACATTACTGTTACTAACACCTTTTAATTCAAATAAACAAGAGAAAAATGAGGGAAAATGCTAAATCTTTTTTGGGGGATTTTCTATTTAAAACATACCATACTTCCATGAGTTACACAATACCACAACTATTTCCCATCCAAAAGTTACTTCAATTCTATCTGAACCAAAAGTTATTTCAATTCTATCTGAAATTAAAATACTGATGTCAGTTTTTTATTACTCTTTCAACATTTTCATGTCACCAGAATGCTCTGAAAGGGTTAGGTAAGTTTTTGAAGTATACAAAAGTGACTGATGTACACCTAAATACCCAATAGGGATAAATATTGTACTTAACCGACATTCCTGCAGTACATCCACCTGCAATACCAACTAGGCTTCACTTTACAAAATTTTGCCTACTGCATGGATTATGCTAACAACATAGCTCTATATAGAATAAAACTAAAAATGACTGATTTTACTCACCTCAAAATCCTATCCCTCTCGGCACGCTCGGCACGCTCCCGATCCATTTCTCGGGCTCGTTCCATCTGAAGAATTTCTTCCGGGTGGTGACTAAGAAGGCCTGCATATGCATGTGGTGGAATGGGAGGCACTGGCCCTAGCTTCCAGACATCGTGTGAAAGGGGTGGATACAATCCAGGAGGAATGGGCTGCTGGAGACCGTGTGGTAAATGCATGGGAGCTGGTACTCCCGCTGTTGCACCAGGGTGATGAGTTGTATAGGACAAACTTGGGGGTAATCCATGTGGTAAAGATACAGGAGGCTGACCATGTGCTCCATGATGGCTAGGGCCATGTGATGCCCCTGAACCCGGAGCTGCTCCTGAAGCTGCATGGTGAGGGGGTGGCACCCCTGGATAATGTTGTGACATACTGGTATGCTGCACCGAATGAATGTGCCGTACAGAGTGCTCAGACTGGGATAAGAGAGATGGATCTCTATAAACACGTATGGGTTCCTTACGATCCAACGAGAGTGCCGGTTGTGAAGGTTTAATCTGACCTGGAGTTATAGGAGTTGGTGTATTGGGCTTCACTTCAGCTGAAGACGACCTGTCATCACTGAGCACAGATGAGCGTGATACAGAACGCTCAGTTACACTCACACCAGAGTCACTAGAGCCGTCACAGTGATCCATCCTGGAGGCTGCTGATGCAGTGGTAAGCTGCTGAGACTGATGCTGCTGTATTTGCTGATGATGTTGGTAATGATGATGACTGGCCGGCTGAAGCTGGTGATGAAGGGATGTGTTAGGTGCCCCGTCATGGTGATGCGGGGCAGGATGGGCAGGATCAGGGTTGGCGGGCTGGAGGTGGGCAGGACTGCGCACCACTGCCGTGATGCTGACCGAAGGTGGCGAGGCCACACGCGTGTTGCAAGTGGGCCCCGGCCCACTTGTAGCTGTGATGGTAACTGCCCGCCCGCTCACCACGCCCGCCACCTCGGCACAACCACGACTGTTGCTATGACTATCACTAATACTACTACTAAAGCAGCCTGCAACACTACTATTGCTAATGTTCAGTTTGCTGTTCTCCAGAGGTTTTGAAATTCCAATGACATGAGGTGCACTAACAATGGCACTGGTGGTGCCCGTAACTACAGATACACTGTTTACACTGGTTACACTTGTTACAGTCGTCACTATACTAATTGTATCAACTGAGCCACAAACTGCAGCAGTGCTGCTCACCACAACATTGTTAAGATTTTGGCCCCCAGTGCCACTCTCAATGGTTGAATCATAATTGCTAGCAATTACACTTAAACTATTATCAATTGTTCGTATAACACTAGTAGCTTTTTGCTCGTGATCCTGACTAACACTATTTTTGTTCACTATGGCTGTTGTAGTTATTAAGGAATCACTGGTTGCACTACCAGAAGATGCACAAGTGCATATAATGTCTGAAGGTGGTTTGGTAGAGGGTAAAATTTCCAACTGTGGAGTCGACTCCAATGCTGGTTTCTTCGCTAAATCTTTATCAGATTCACACAAATTCTCACTTTCCGACTCGTCTTTCAAGGACGCTACAATTAAATCAACTGAAGTTTCTAACTTGCGTTTTAGTTCTTCATCTGGCCCTTCATCAGACGATATTAAGGAGTCAGATATCAAGTTTCTAGTAATGTTCTTGGCTTTACAAGTACCTTGCCCATTAAGGGATGGCTGAGATAAACTTTCTTGATCTGATGGACTACTAACATTTATGATAGGTTTACACAAAGAATCCTCTGTTTCCAATTCACAAACAGATGCCTTGATAATGTTTGATGACAATGACTCCTCTTCTTTCACTGGCGACCCTTTTAACAAGGATGAATCTTTAACATCGGTTGGGGCATCCGTTCTTATAATAGCAAGATCAGAGATATCCCTTCGGTTTGACTCGTTGCTGGCAGTGGACTGTTTATCATCTAAGCCAGTTCTAGCTGATGATGTTCGGGAAAGTTGTTCACTTTCAGGTGTTTTATTATGCTTAATTATTCTTTCTGATATTTCATTCCTGCTTAATGATACAGGGGTAAGCGATTTAGTGGAAGATACGGACTTTGTAACATTTAATGAACTACTTCTAGTACTGGGAGCACGACAATCACTGGGACTTTTTTTGTTGTTAGCAATCCTGTTTTTAAAGTTTGTCTTTTCATACACCACTACAATTGGATCTTCTGCAGACTCTGAATCAGACACATGAGCAGATGTTTCTTTCCTACTTTCGTTGTTACGGCAATGCTGAGGTATCTTTTCAACCAAAGGATCTTTTTTATTTCGTAATATATCTCGACCTGAGTTACAGTTATGGTTTTTGGTCGATAACCGATTTGGACTGTTATATTTGCGTTTCTGACTCTTTGTACCAATATCTTCGCAATTGGCAGCACTGTTCACATTTTCATCATTATTCTTAGTTTTGGTGGCATAGTGAGCAGTTGAAGAGCGCGAATGGTTTAGCTCTGTTGGGCTTCCAGCCGACGTCACAGGGGAAACACTACGCCATCTCTGACGGGTACGGTGCGTTCCAGTATTCTTGGCTCTCTTGCTACCTCTGAGCCTGTGGCCAGTTGGCTTCTGATGGCGAAGAGCTGCAGCGGCTGCTACTCTTCTTGAGGGAGGCCGAGAAGGTAACTCAGGCTCCGGCGTGCTGCTGCTGCTGGTGCTAGTGCTGCTTGCACTGTTACTACCACTACTGCTGCCACTGTAATTAGTATCACTTTTACTGTTATTACTCACACTGGTGTCAGTATCAGTGCTACCACCTATACTAATTTTAGCTTCAAGATGCCCTGGGGTAATGAGGTTTTGTACTTTACTATTCCTATGTGGTCGCCGCACTGGTCGGTGATCTGGCGTCGAATTGCCACTGCTACTGCTCCCTGAGGAGGTATCTTCAATGCTGTGCTGCTGTTGCTGCTGCTGTTGCTGTTGTTTCTCCAAGCGCGTCAATATCCGAGACACTGCTTCAGGAGTGTGATGAATTGATCTTCGTTCTCTCGCAGATCTGTGTGGCTGCTGTTGCGAGTCTTCTTCACCTGATGAAGTTTCACTTGTTATGCTCCCTTGGCAACGCTTCTTCCATCGTACACCAACATTCGCACACTTTCCTGTAAAAAATAAAGCTCCGTAAGAAACTGTGCCAAATACTCTATCAAAGAACAAGGTCTACATATTATTGGGTAAATAGAGCCCACAAAGTTAAAACTGACTAAGTGCATTAATACAACAGCATTCATCAAATCAATGACAACAAGTAAATTTCAAAATTCAAATCATAGAAAAAAAAAAAAGAGAAAACAACAAGTTTTTTAATTTACTTAATCGGTAGATAAAATCACTTTTTAATATAGCTCACTACGCTATAACGTCATTAAATTTCAACATCAGTTATCATCAATGGAAATGCCAGATATTCTCAATTTTCATAGTTACTAGTAATACTGCAGTAAAAACTTTGACACTGCACACACCCTTAGTAGTTTATTCTATACTATACAGTAATTTAATTCTAACTAATTAAAAACAAAATAACCTGTAAACAATTGTGGCATACCACATCTTTTGTGTAAATAAAAAAAAATATACAAAAGTATGACAATTTTATTTTTGAGCTGCGCCTCTTTTTTCCTAAACAGAGGAACTAAATCTCTTCCCATTTAGTAACCAAACCATTCATTGTTCATGGATTATCTACAACGTCAAGCAGATCATTCAAAGCTGAAGTAAAATTTAACACAATTGAATTTTGCTTCCACAAAACTTCTGAGTGTGTTCCAAATCAGAATTAATTTCCAAAACTTCCTTAAAACCACAGCAATCGGGCGCTTTTCGTTCCAGTTCCCCCACTTCATAGAGGTGCATGAAAATCTTGGCAACCTAAAATGGCCATTTTTAAGTTAACTGACCATTCACACATTTCAACTATATCAGATCCAAGGAAAACTAGATATACTGCCATGTATTTTGTCCCTGAAGCCAAGTTCAGACTCTTATCAACTCTGGCACGCAGACTTTCAATCATAACCAGACTTCAATAACAAAATGTATCACCTAGTATCTAGATATTGATTTGAAAGAACAAATTATAATAAAATCAAGGCAGACAAAAAGAATGAAAAAATTTAACTCTCTCTCTCACCATGTGCCAGTGCGATGCTACTGATCGTTTATATACGAACATTAAGCCAGGTTACACTTCAAAGTTCCTAAGGTATAGGCTACCATAAACAATTCCAAATCCAGAGAGCATCATGACTTCCCAAAGCCTTGTTTAAACAAGACTTCCATCTCCACAAGAAGGTTGATGCTCCCTTTCTCCTGTTACAGTAAGGTCAAAAGTTTTCATAAACATCTCTCTCTCTCACACAAACACAAATGAGAGAGAGAGAGAGAGAGAGAGAGAGAGAGAGAGAGAGAGAGAGAGAGAGAGAGAGAGAGAGATGGGAAGTGAGGGTCATTGTAACAGGGTGGGACATAACCACATTTCTAGCCTTACTCACAAAAACCAGTCAGACCACTTCGGATAACATCAAGAAAAACTTGTTTCATGTTGGCTACAGGTAAGGACACCCATCCTCAACTTCACTCTATGGGAATCATCCTCTTTTTAATGCGTCCGAGTTTCCCAAAGAGAGTCAATTACCCGGAATTCATTATCAGAAGCATTATTTATGTCATAAGCATAATGTAAAGAGGTAGTACTTCAAGTCCAGAGCATACGTAGCTCCTATTAATTGAGTGAATTATTTACACATTCCGATTGGTTCGAAAAATTTATCACACCAAAAATGCCATTCCAGTTATATTCATTTTTTTTATACAAAAAAATGCCTCATCTTATATATACTGTATAAGAATTTCATCACTCAAACATGCGGGTTGTTAGCCACTGTCTATCACTGCTTTTTAAACCACGAAATAGATATATATTAAACGGTATATAATTGTGAATTCTGTTATAACCACATTGCCCTCTAACTTTTAAATTTCTTCACACTTTTTACAAATACTAGTCACCTCAAATCCTTAAGATCCAAATGAAGAACCAAGTGAAGAAATTACAAGATCCGAATCATGATTTGAACGAGTTCGAGAATTGCTAATTTCGATCGTAAGGCTTTTTAGTTAGAATATATAATAGTACTAGTGGGAAGAAATTGAGAAGTTAATAAGCCACTTGGTTATAATGTATATAATTGTTATAACCACGGCGAGAAACATAAGAAAGGGGAGAAGTGTTGTGGTTATAACAATTATACTATATATGTTGTTATGAGCATAACACTTCTCTTAATTCTTTTATGTGATTCTCACTGTGGATACAACAATTATAAACTTACGCATAACCAAATGGCCTCGTAACTTCTCAGTTTCTTCATAAGACCTTTCTACCCTAAGATCGAAGTTTGAAAATCGAAACTAGTAATAATAATAATAATAATAATAATAATAATAATAATTAATAATAATAATAATAGTAATAATAAGAATTTATAGAATATAATAATAATTCTATATATATTATATATATATATATATATATTAAATATATGTGTGTGAATATGTATATGTACCATGGTATATATATATATATTTATTATATATTATATATATATATATATATATATATATATATGTATAATAGATAAATACACACACTCGAATACAGCCTTGTTAAAGTACTTACAATGATTTTAATTCCCAGGGGAGGAAGTTATTCCCAACCCAATGTACAGTGGCTGAGAGAGAGAGAGAGAGAGAGAGAGAGAGAGAGAGAGAGAGAGAGAGAGAGAGAGAGAGAGAGAGAGAGGAGAGAGAGAGAGCAATCCTTAAGGTTCTGGTCATATTAAGTGACGTTTAGTACACACCTTGCAGAGAAGAGGAAATGCAACTATGGTTTCATTGCCTTTCCGGGCAGCCCACGAGTGAAACATATACATTCCCACTACCCTCAGGAGGAGAGACTAATCAACCAAACATTTAGGGGACATATCCTCCAACCCAACAGTACACATCCCTTTTGGTTGTACCTAACTTCTTTGTGCCCTATACCCAACTCCACTAGCACTTCCTAGGGAACCGTAAGTCATGGTTGTGTAACCACTACCATTTTGGGGCATTAAATGCCCTTCAAAAGACTGAGACCCTATAACCGCTTTACCATATATGATTTGTGATAAACTGATGTCAGTTATTTCTTTACAATATTAACTTTATATTGTGGTAATTGGTTTATAAATCAAAATCTCACGTAGCTATCTCACGTAGCTTTTTCTCGAGTTGTGCATATGAGAGCAAGGCAAACATCGTTCTACTTTAAACTGAAAAACGTCCAAAAGCTACCGATTACAGTCTTGATACACCAAAGCAAGGTAATAAAAACCTTAATAAATGTAACTGAACATTAAGCTACGTCAGATACGGGGAAGAGAAAGACTTTTTCGATAAACGATTTAAAAAGGAAAAAAAAAAAATCCGTTTCCAGTTCGAAAATACGAAAGTAGTATAAAACATCTGCCGATATGAGAGAGAGAGAGAGAGAGAGAGAGAGAGAGAGAGAGAGAGAGAGAGAGAGAGAGGCAATGCATACAAGGAAGAACTCTAACTGTAAAACGGGTGGGAGGGGGGAAGGGGGAGGGGGGGGGGAGGAGGAGGAGGAGGTTCATGGGGTTGGTAATAAAAGGTGTGCGCCAATGGTTTAGTGGGGGGAGGGAGGGAGGGAGAAAGAAAAGCGTGGAAGGGGGTGAATGAGTAGGTGCCGGTGGTGCGGAGAATGCAGAGGAGGGGGGAAGTTGGGAGGGAGGGGGAGATGGTGAGGGAGGGGGGGGGAGGGGGGGAGGGGACCGGAGGGTTGAAGGCCCACGTGTTTCTCAGGTGACAGACGGAGGGCGCTCTATAAGGAATTGCAGGATCAATAACTAGTCTCCGTCAGGCATCCTCGAGTAATCCAGTCAGACGGCGTACAACGCTTTTATCCAATTGAATAAAATATTAAAAAAAAGAATTTAAGCCAAGCTATGGCTTGTCTTACTTGTCAGTACTTGTTCAGGTCCATTCACCCGTGATTGTCCATACCAAAACTACCCTTTGATGACTCACTCAGCTATAATGTCTATAATTCAAGCATGCCAAAGGTTTGAGGTTTTCATCCTCACTCTGAAAACGTCTTAGGTCAAAAACCAACAGTATTCCTCTTTTCCTTGCTTTTCAACTAACGAATGAAATAGTCTAAAGGTTCTTCAACAATCAGCTTAGGGAAGCCCACCCTAGGCCCACCCCACCACTTGGAGAGACGGTAATACAAAGTAAATTTAGATTCACCTCTTATCAATCGAATAAACCACCCAACAAAAATTACTAATACACAAGTAAAAAAATTATGACTACAGTTTACAGCAAACTGTGATCCCTTTTAAGATATACTTTTACAAAAACTCCAATTAACCAAGCCCTTATAAGTCTTAGTATTAATTAACATTAACATAAATGGTATTCTCAACTACCAGACCAAGAAAGGTGAAGAAACAAAACAAAGAGTATGGTAATTATAACTGATTATCACCAAGAAAGGTGAAGAAACAAAACAAAGAGTATGGTAATTATAACTGATTATCACCAACTCTCAACAACTACAAAAATCCAAACTATTTAGCCTACTAACCAGCAAGTTATGATTCTTCCACTAGGCGAGTGCATTCGGACAAGATCAATATTGAGAGAGAGAGAGAGAGAGAGAGAGAGAGAGAGAGAGAGAGAGAGAGAGACGAGAGGAGAAGAGAGAGAGAGAGAGAGAGAGAGAGAGAGAGCTGGGGGCTATATATATTGGGGGAGGGTTACAAGAAGGGGTCTCTCAAGGCATTGCGTGTTGGCGGTCTCAATGTGCGGTATTTCCGTTACGCGCTGTACAGGTGGGTGGGGAAGCAGGTGTCTGATGAACCTAGAATACAGATCTCTCACTCTCTCTCTCTCTATCTCAATATATATATGAACTAGATAAAAACAATGCACTGGCAAGCTAAATATCCAATTATATAACTGTCGAGATAGTTTGAGAAAAATGGCAGTTATACGATCATTGAAAAGGTACATAAAAATTAAAACAAACAAAAAGATACAGCGAAGAACATTGTATGTATCTTGAAAGGCAATTATTGGACTGAACTTACCTACTCGCCACTGTTCAATTAGTGCTAACCGACCCCCTACGCTATCACCACATTTTTTTCCAGTCCCTATTTTCTACTTTTATTTAGCCACTAAGCAATATAAGCTTGGTATAAAAAAAAAAATGTGAGTAATGAAGTCAGATCCAGGTACACGAAAACTCTTATGATTTACACTTCGAAAAAATTTAAAAGGTCATACACAGACTCCTTCTAGGCCGAGAGGCAATTTGTCTACCTCTGGGGGGGGGGGGGGGGGGGGGGGGGAGGCTGGCCCCTGCAGAGTTAACATAGGACGGTCTTGAGAACTTCGTTCATTAGGTTTTTTTTATTTTACAGTTTCGACTTTCGAAAAAGTGAAACTAATTAACGTCACGAGGAGACAATATAATTATATATATTTATATACATTGCATATATATAGATATATATATATATATACTATATATATATATATATATATATATATATATTATATATATATATATATATATTATATATATTATATATATAATACACTGTATACATAAACGTAACTCTTGAAGACTAGCGATCACAAGGTTCCAAAAAACTGGACGCCTTTATAGCTAATAAAAGTCTTCTACTATAAAGCAAAACACGAAGAACAGAGAAAACCACACACCTATACTGAAATAATACAGTAGCATGGAATAGAAGAGGATCACGGTTTCTTCAACAAGCATCGACCATAAAAAGTAACCGAACTGGCCAACTTAATATCCACAAACAAAAACTTGCCGACAGAAAATCTATTCTGTCTTATGTCTGGGATAATTTTTTTTTTTTTTAACTTTTATATTTTCAGTCACTCGGAGCTCGGAAGTGACGACACCTGCAACAGGATGCTTTCGCCGAAGAGCACTTACGAGAGATTTCCGGAGTTCGCCATTATCTTATCATGATGCCAAAAAAACACATACATCCGTTATTAAATATGTATATATTATAATTCAGACCTTGCGAATCAACGCAACAATTCTACTAAATTCTACTTGACTACTAAATAGCACAGAAACATGTTAATTTGATGGGTTGCACTCAAATTCCAAATTGCTATTCTCGGCAGCTTGAAGGCCCCTATGCTTTGGCTCCCATGAAATTGACACACACACCAAACTTCTTGATTACTGCATACCTACCCACAACAGAACAATGAGAATGAAGCAGGCTAACTAAAGAAAAAAAAATGAATACTAAACCCTATTTGTTGATAAGCGACTAAGAAAGAGCTTCCACATCAGTTCGGTCAAGAAGGTGAAATGAAACTACCCATATAATTCCAAACGGCTCCTACTCCGCCAATAGCAGTATAATGAAGTTAAGGAGGGACTGATGAGAAGAGGCTGCAAGTACTACATCCGGGGTCGTGGGTCTCTTGACCTGTTTCCCTCTCACCCACTTCTATCAAGTCTAACAAACGTTCATCACCATCAAAGCGTCATCGCTCTACTCAGAGAGAACTGACACATCAAACTGTCACATCATCACTAAACTGTTCAGTTTCTCTTCTTTTTGTGGCACTTGGTTCTCTCTGTATCCTTTAACAGTAACTCAAGTTGAACCAGCAACTTCTACGCCAACCTCAAACCCTCCCTCTCTCCCTCCTCCCGGCGCTGACTCACGTTTTACTTGTGCAATCACCCTCAACTTAGCTCCGACCTCCTCCGTTCCCCACCAAAACCCGCCCACCCATTAAAGTCATCATCACTCCCCCTTCACCCCCCTACAATTTAAACCATGTTCTTCTGAAACCTCTCACTAACCTTGATACATCACGTCAAACCTTGCTGTCAACATGCTCGCCTAGATTTTACTACTGCAGACTTCGCACTACATTTCACGTGAATACACAACAATTTGGTTTAATTCAACTGCATCTACTGACACCCACTAATTTTCAAGCAATGACATATAACAGCACAACTCGTAAAACAAAACAAAAAAATCGTAGTTCTTGATAATGTCAAAATTAATCTTCTTGATGTCAAAATGAATCGAAGGCTACTGAACACTTCTTTAGCACTGGTATTTTTTAAAACAAAATTAACTTTATATAACAAATGGGCGAGTGAAAATGTTATACAGGGGTATAATGGCCATCGAGGTATACATTATTCCAGATTCATTCTTTTATTTACTCTTCCAGAGATTCTACCTTGCAATTTCGTACAGGTCCTAGTCTGCTTGATGCACTTTAGCTCATGTTTTCAACTATGCTCTTCTAAAATCCATGGTCTGTCTTGTAGCGCCTAGAATATGACCTTAAGCAGTGAACAGCACAGTACTGTGAAATGGCGTAACGGCAGGATGGTCCACACTTCTACCACACGTCGTTTTTCATACAACTGGGGCAAATGTACTTATTTTTCCCAACAACGGTGGCTCCTTTGGTGAGAAATGAACCTCAAGGACTTGAGCAACGGTGTTGAATTCTCACTCAGGATGGACGATGATGATACACATACGATAACGCGTTTTTCCAAGTATCCGTTTCCTATTTTTCTAGGTAGCTTTGAAATGTAACGAGGTATGTCTCTCCCCCTACCCGCCCCTGTGACGAAAGCTTGACATTTGTGACTCACTGGTGAATCTCGTTAGGTATGGAATTCTTCATAGTCATAGTCATGACGTCAATTTGTTTACACATACATACTAGAGAACAGCTTTCCTAATATTGGATGGGGCCAAACACAGACAACCTGACGGCTGAACAAAGATGAAAGTCGCGCTCAGAAAACGTCCATATTCCACTACTACATAAACAGGATTACTCTATTAATCCTGGACATAAAAAACTTTCAAAAGCCTCAACTCCCATAAACGATCACCGTGACATTATAAATCGCCAGAACAAAAACCACATTTTCAAACATAAGTGCAAATTTGCCCTTCGGGATAACTGCATTAGAGTAATATCACCCAATTCAACGTTAAATTAAAAAACCTGATATATATATATTTTTACTACTAACCACCCTTGGCATTCAGATCTTCCCATTACTTATATACAGCCCATCTAGCATTTCCAAATATTCAGTTAAACCCCAAGTGTCTCTTAAGAGGATGAACAGCCTACCCCAGTTCTCTGTTCGTTTTATTCCTTTTGTGACCCAACTGTGGAATGGTCTCCAGAAAGGTCAAGGTGAATAGTTGGAACTTCGTGAGCTTAGTCTTGGTACAGATACTTCTAGTTGCGCAAGCCGACTTGCTCGCTCATAGTCTTTATATATTGGCTTGTTTATTTACTAACTTTATTATACTTTTCAACTCGGGTATTTTTTGTGTGTGTGCATTTCTGAGGACGACTATACTTTCTCTACTGGGCCCTTGGGTTTGTTGCATAGAACTTTTCAAAACAAACTTGTAGCTCAGCTTATAACATCAATTATAATCAAATGTAATCAGCAATCCCTTTGTAACAGAGAGCTTTGCCGAGTTCTGGCCATTTTCTTCTCATTTTAGCAATCCACTACCATAACAACAGCCGCACACCACCTTTATTCTTACACGTTCCTTAATTATGATGGCTTCAACTTCCCGCCTCCTATTCACCACCAATAGTTTTGCATACCCTTCTTGAAAGCATTAAAAACTTTGGTCATTTTTCATCACTGTCCTCTAGATTGCCAAACTTTCACAAGCTTCTCCCTTCAGTCACAAATTACGATTTCTTCATCGGTTCATAACTTCAGGCAAGTTACTAGTACTAGGCATTCACAATCAAGATTTCCATTATGGTCTCCAACTTCAGAAAATTTCCAATATAGACATTTACTCCTTCACGGTCATTCTCTTGATTTTAAACTATTACTCAGGTCACCAATAAATAGCAATAGCTGTCTTGTAAAAACGAGAGAAAAGATTTTTTTTACAACAAAAACGAAATTAAGTTCAATAGGTAAATGATTATTTCTCAGCAGGATTGAGTCAATATAGAAAAGAGAAGCGATTTCCACTCACATCTACCTTTCAACTTCCTGTCCCAATAATAGAGCAACTGCGACTCGACAAATTAGCTTTTTAGAGATTATCTTGCGGAAAAACACAGCCACCTTCGACGGCTGAGGCACCAAACCAACGCGAAACACTCTCCTCTCTATACTTACAACGGTGATCACGAAGCCAAACTGGTATTTCTGGTCTGTTAGGCTAGATACAATACTTAAACTAGTCTGCAACACTCCGTCGAAGGTGATGCATGTTCCAATTCGCTTAATCATGCAAAGATCTCTTCCCCCTTCTCTCCCACACCACTTTCTCATTGAGAGAGAGAGAGAGAGAGAGAGAGAGAGAGAGAGAGAGAGAGAGAGAGAGAGAGAGAGTTATAAGGATTAGGATGTCTAAGACTTTAGTCCATCTCTGGGAGCAGGTTTTACAATTCATTCACCGTGCTCTATTATTTTTTGTCTAGCTTCCTCTAAATCTTCCACACTGCTGCTGTTTACAACTTTCTGGTGGCAGTTTGTTATATGTGACACATATCTCGTAAGAAGTTGAATATCTCTATTAGTTGTCCTCGCAATCGTCGTGTTTGGAAGTCCTACATACATGTTCAGACTCTCAAGTTGTCTTTGGTAACCTATTACTTATGGATGGAATGAACTTTGTGGCTTTTGCTTGTACCCCCTTCTAGTCTATTTATGTCCTTTCTCAGTGAGCTGCAGCAGTTTCCTTTTTTTTCTGTATTTGAACTGCCTCTTTATGTATCTTTTTCAGCTTTTATGCATTGTTTTGTGGATTTTAAGTCCTTAGTAATGACTCCAAGGTCCTTTTTTTTATTCTAATGTTTTATGTCATTCCCAAGCAGCATGCAGTTTGCCAGTGGGTTGTTTGTCCGTGAGAGAGAGAGAGAGAGAGAGAGAGAGAGAGAGAGAGAGAGAGAGAGAGAGACTTAAAACACCCAACAAGCAAAGGAAACAAGGCTTATTGATGAAAATGAACAAAATCGAGACGCCTCTCACAATCTGCCTCTGCAAGACTTGTTTTTACTAGTTCAAAAACAATGGAAATTACAGAGCAGTAGCAGCCCAACCCCATAAGAGGCTTACATTCATCCTTATATGAAAACATATTAAGGGTGGGGATAAGCGGACAACGTGACTAAATGGTGCTACCTATACCCTTTACATTGGCAATGTTTTATTTTTGTTTTTTCCCTGCAGCAATAGCAGTCAAGAAAAAGAAAATAATAAATAGTTCCGAGCGGTAAACCACAGGCTTGGTTAGCCAGAGGGATCTGTGCTCCGTCCTCCAAGTTGTCAGGTGCGCGCCTGATATTGTTAAAGGGAACCAACCTAATTACTGACAAGAACACCACGAAGTTATCAGCAATGCTATTTCAACGAGAAACCTACCTTAAGTATAACAGGCTTATCAAACTAAATATATTAATCCGCAAGGTATCATTATGAAGAAAGAATAAGTATACATATCATTCAACAAAATACTTATCTAACTCTGCATAGACAGAATAAAAAAAATAAAAAGTTCAAGGTTACAGAGAGATATGAACGACTGACTGACGACAGATAAAAAACAGAGACTGCGGGAGAGAATAACAACAGTGGTTGAATGGTTCAACCACCAACACCAGTACTACTTCAGACGGCACATAATTAACATTGGTCACGTCACATACCAATGACTCTGAAAATGACTAAATGGGTCAGGGCGTCAACAATTCACCAGCGCTACATTTTAAAGGGGTTCTGGTGAGCTCTCCTCAAGCTGTTAGTCACAGACCAGCAGCTTTAACTATATAAAAATAGTCTACTTGGCAGGTTAAATAACAAAAGCATTTTGAAGGTTATAACGTCCTTCCTCCATGAAAATGAAAATGTAAAAATTTGCACTCCGTTGTAACTGGGATCAAGTCAACAATGCAGTTTGAATCCATTTAAAATTAGATATTACCGACTTTCTTTTTTTTTTTTTTCCTCAGAGACCATCTCCAATGTGTGACAGTTCAACCCTCTCAGCACGGAATCTAAGAGAAGTCACGACCAGCATATAGACAGTCCGAAGTTTTTACTACTCTCTGACATGCGTCCGTGACCAGAACACTGGATTCCAGTCACGAGCGAACTGGTAGAAAGACACGGTATTAACCTCTTCTGACATCAGTGGTTCCTCGTCGGGGGTTTTAAGTAGTTAAGATTCAGTAATGTCGTTGTCACCATTACAATAAATCTAACAAGTTTGCATCACGCCTGCTTTAAAGGTGTTTAAAAGAGAATATATATATATACTATATATATATATATATATATATATATATATATTATATATATATATATATATAATATATAATATATATATATATATATATATATATTCGACATACGATATATTCGAGCAAACCACTAACTACCAGACCCACAGCCCGGAGCGACGTCTCACCTTAGCCACAATTCATTTGCCATTCTTCAGCGTACACTTTCACCCGTTAAAGTAGGTAACTTTTGTAAAATCACGAATACATCACTAACATTCACTACAAAACACAGACAGACTCGACAATCAACAAAATTCTACGGAAGGCGAGAAGTATTTACCAGCATGATTCACATACTATTCAGTGGAAAATACATCTGTATACATAACTGCGCTACTAAGTTGCTATCGTAGTGTTGAAGCCGAAAAAAAATCAACAATTATCTAGTTTTATTTATTAGCCCGGCCTATTTTTTTCTCTTATCTGGCCAAGACAACCACCTACATATATTTATGCCATTTCTGCATAAGTGCGAACAACATTTCATAGCAAATCATGTAACAAGAAGATTAAATAGAGAAACGAAACGCCCCAGCATATTGCATACAAATAAGCAAAACTGAAGCAGCAAAGCTTTGGTGGGTAATGTATGCGGTTAAGCGGAGCGCTGGACATAATGACAATCTCCCAACCCTAGCCACCCCTCCAGCCCCCCCCCCCCCTCTCAATAACTACCACCACTAGTAGTCCCTTCGTCCCCTTGGGAACAGCCCGAGGCGATCCCCCACCTCACATATGTCACTACCGCTACTGCACTACAAAACCTCGATAAAGCGAACACACCTTTCCATCGATATTTGCTAAGTAATGCGCTATCATGAAGTCACAGCAAAAACTTAATCAACCGAGTATAACTAGACTGATAAGATCAGGCAGGGGAAAAAGAAGCAAGCCCAGCATTCAAACAACGCCTGCAGCAACAAACAAAAGCCCGCCTAGTTGAACGAACGAGAAACACAATGGACGACGCACGAAGCGTCGAACAAAGAAATTTGCGAATACACCAGTAGCCCTTTGGTCTCTCTCTCTCTCTCTCTCTCTCTCCTCGGTTGCGGGGGGAAGAGGGAAGGAGGGGACCCTGGGACGTTAATCCTCCTAATGTAATGACATCTTTAGTCGTATTTATACTCTCCGATTTAAAGGGAAGCAACTGCCGCAACCGTTCGCTGCAAACGGCGACAGAACGTTCAAATATATAATTCCTTAGCTTTTCCTGCTTATTTCACAAACGACACTACACCTCGATGCTGGATCTTTTAACTTCTATAACGGTATTGTCCCTTTATATGCAAATTTGTTTTTTTCTACTTTACAAAATTTACAGCGTTTTATTTCAATCTCATTTTAATTGGATATTATTCCTTCATTTTATACAACCTTCCACAATAACCTACAATAAAACTAAGAAATTAATTCAAATGTCAAGACATTAACGTTGTTCCTGACATTTCCTCATCCTTGGATCTGGAGTTATCTCAACTGAATAAAAATGAGGTGTCCTTGAAAGGAGCATTCTTCTCTCTTCACCGTAGTAACCATAATCTTTAAAATATTTCAAAAGATCTTAAACTAATCCGATTTGATCTCACAATAATACACATAGGATGAACCCAATAAAAAAACAAAACTTCATAGCAGCGGCTCACAAATGAATGAAATGCTATCTAACCACATACCTCGAAAACAAAAACTACCAATATATGTAGCAACAACGCCATTTTGAATGCCACCAAAGGCACTAAACGGTTTTAATATGTCTACCGCCTACTCAAAAGACGGAAATAGAAACTGCAATCCTAATTATAAATCAAGCGACAGTTCATTTACACAACTGTGATGCGATACATGAACAGTTGAATAAGAATTGCAATAATTATCCGTGATTTGGATGGACGGATGCACGGTATTTGGGCCACAGAAATATGGGATTACGATATGCAAACTAAATTGAACAATCACAGCGTGTGTTGGCACAAGTTTCTTTTCATATCCATCCATTTGGATTTATTGGCAGTCACATAAATAGTTAAAAGATTAAACGTATCAAGCATTCACTGCTGGCACTATTCAACCTTACTTTTCACCTCGCTTTAAAGTTATCGGCTCCCACTTGTGTGTGTGAGAGAGAGAGAGAGAGAGAGAGAGAGAGAGAGAGAGAGAGAGAGAGAGAGAGAGAGAGAGAGAGAGTCGGCCAACCATACAAACGAACACAAACAAGCATAGCCTCTCTCTCTCTCTCTCTCTCTCTCTCTAACACAACCACCGCGTGCGTATTGATTATTGAGCTGCCGAGGGGCCCCATGCTATAAATACAGTCACAAGATTCAATGCTCTAGTGGTGGCACTCCTCTAACCCCTAAATGGGACCCCTTGCATCCCCCACCTCTTCCCAATACGACACTACTCATTAATTATGCAAGGATCGTGTATCTCTGCCGGCTTATTTAGTAGTCTTTTAATTCTTCAAATACATAACGTTGGCTAGGTATGTGTGTGGCACTCTGTAAGATGTGGATTTGCTTGATTTATCAACTTAACACACCAACCTTGGATACTCGAAGGGCAAAACTTCAACAGAGCAGCATACAAGTCAAATCGAACAACTCTTCAAAAATATTTCGAGCGAAAAGTAATTAATTTCACATTCCTACACCGTCGGTTGGACGACAAACAAACAAAACAGCCGTTGCAATTAATCTTCTAGGGAGGCCTTATAGGCTATTCCGTTATACCATTTTGATAGCTGAACACAATCGTCACTACACTGGCACAACGTTACTGAACTTATCATATGTAAGATTGGCAACGTCTCCTTAAGTAACGTAACGTCTCCATATATTAGTTCTTACAGCCTTATTTAAATAAGCCTACCGTTTTGGTCTTCGCCATTTTCCCGTTAAGAAAGCGACATCTTTAGCACACTTGTCTGGCCAAATACCAACTAGCTTGCTGAAATCTTCCGCACTGAGGCCCAATACAATAACTTCATTAGCCGTATGTCTTCTATTTCCAGCTTGCAGAGTTGCCTGTTGCATTCGAATTATCCAAAAACCAGTTTCCCAGCAGACGTTCCCACAAGAGCCACCGTAACTGCCAACGAAGTCGTTTCCCAAGGTGGCAAAACCGTTCCATATGTTTTACACTGAATTTCTTTTGGCTAGGCTACAGAAGCCGGCCTACGTCTAGCATTCTACTCTCGGCCACCTTAGCCTATTTAGTCCACACAGAGAAGGCTGCGTGCAGTGCTTCTTGGAATGATCGGCCAGTTTCTCTTTTCAGACACGTACAATAAGAATCCTACTCGGACCGTCCATCAATATGTCGGTATCGTAGCAGCCGTAATAAATGGAATATCATAAATAGATTATTTCCACTTAAACGAAGGAAAAAACATCACTGGAGATCAGATGACGGGGGAACACTTTTCAGAAATAAATATGACCATGCTATGCTACCGCAGGTCTTTCTGATGATGAAGATATGCTTGGTAGTGACATGTGAACACCGCCCAGGCACAGCAACCGGATGCAGCAGCAGCAGCAGCAGCACACACCGGCGGGAGCACCCTGCGGCAGGCCAGCCGCCATGACAGCTTGCTAAACTCCTGTGTTGCCTGCCCTTCAGAAAACGGCTGTTAAGAGATCTCTCCTCCAATCCCGCCGTAGTAAGTGACCAAGGCAACCAACCATCCCAACCACAGTTCAATCTCCACTTTTCTTTGTCGATTTCTGAATTGGGGTTAGCCAAGAATTCCCTTAACGCGAGCACTTCGTCAACAGGGTAAAATTTCTTCAGTCAATAGACGAATTAGGGCCATTTTGTTAAACACATGAAATCACCCGCTTTCATACCAGAGGTGGCTTGAATTAGGCATCCTAAACTTTCTTGTCGGAAATACATGATATGAGACTAGGAACAGGACAATCCGTGCAATTTTCAGACTGCATACGTAACCACAACACTTGCACATCACGTCAAGGCCATCTCGAAATGTTATGCGGAATTTATAAAGGAAGAAAAGATGGCGTAGCCTTCCATGTTTGTAGAAGAGCGAGACTAGCCTCATCTGTTTCATTTAACGGTGACGCTGATCTTATGCTTGCTCTCCGTAGGGTGAAATTTTGGAACGGAATTTACTACGTCTCCTAAGGCTTACATAAGGCCACTGGAATAAGTCACTGGGTAAAATGCGATTAAAATGATTTGTAACCACGACGGCAGAAGGGGAAAAATATTAAAAAAGCGAAGTCTCGCCTAGTCTACATTCACTTGTAGAAAACTAGGACTTTTCATGAGGTAAATTGTTTTCACGACGCGTATAATAGTTTTCAAAAGTAACATTCAATATCATCACTACTACTTCTATAAGAAAAACTTCACTAGAGAAAAAAAAGAAAAACTTAAAACAAATGGACGCACACGTTCTAGCCAATCCGGGAATCACACCCTAGGCTTAACAGATTTCTATTAAATTTCACTTTAATTTTGGTTTACCCACCTTGATATTACACTAATCCGTTCGAGATAATACTCCATAAAGTAAAAGATGCTAAACGGTCTTAATCCTAGGTAAGGAGCGATACAGAGCTGTACATAGCAACTCCATCACAGTCTAAAGTGCGACTGGCTACCAAACAGCGGCAGTCGCAACAAGTGTACGGGGGCTCATGAGTCCCTCCCAGGCCATCGCCGCCGAGAACCTCACAGCCACGTATCAATGCAAGGCTATTTAGTATCTCTCTCTCTCTCTCTCTCTCTCTCTCTCTGTGGTTAGTTTTTACCTTCAACTTTTCAAAGCGGCCTAGCCCATTTTCATTACCATAGTACTAAGGTGGCTTTCAGTATGATCGAGCGCATCCAAAGAAAGTTTTGATGCATTGGTTCGCTGCTCCACCACGTGACATCACACACAATCATCACCAACATCCGGCCCTTCCTCGTTACATTCACCGCTATTATCTGTTACAGACAGATTAGCATATGGCTGCGTATTTATTGCCATGTGCATGCACAGACTGCGAGCTTCCGCGTCTCTCTTATTTCAATGCCTCGTTCCATTATGTAAAATACCCGAAGGAAAAAGGCCAGCGCAGTGCAGCTATCTCAAACTGGTTTTCAATAAGAATGATTCATGTCTGTGTGGTGGCGATAAAGAGGGTACAAATGGCATCTGGCAAATACTGGAGGCAATGGTCATATCGAGTGGCCTGAGAATTAATGCTGGCTGCTGAGAAAATGTTATGAGCATTGGTGCATCTGTGTGTGTGTGTGTGTGTGAGAGAGAGAGAGAGAGAGAGAGAATCAACAAACATGTGGCCGCTTTGTTCACTATGGGGAGTGAAGCGTTACCATCAACCCCCACGTGGTACTTGTGTTGCAATACAACGAAGAAAATAGGTAGTCACTTAAGGTTATGGAAAACAGATCTAAAACAGACGACTGGTAATAACATTAATCAAACTGTCTCATATCTGTCTATATTAAACAGGAAAAGCCTTCGAAGTACGAGGCGGAACTTTCCATAATATGATTTACTACAGCGAATGAATTCATAAAATGTTGACGGTTCGCCTAGAAAATATCGGTTACAGTTTTGGACTTTAACCTGTAACAAACACATAATCCGAATATCTTACCACACTAATTATATATACATATATATGACAGGTAAAAATGTTCTGTTACAACAGATTTCCATCTAATAAAAGGAACCTTTAAATAAACGCAAATATAGAAAGAAATTACTATATTTCTCTCTCTTCAGAGAAAACCGGCAGTCTGAAATTCTATATTTTGGCTTTTTTTATGGGCTCCTTTTATTATAATTATTATTATTATATTATTATATATATTATATATATATATAGATATATATATATATATATATATATATATATATATATGATGGAGATTTTCATGCTAAAAGGAACAATTTCATTTGTTCATTAATTAAGTTATACATAAACGTGCAACACACCACTTTGCCTTTGAAATATTGCTCAGTGACTGTACTTAAAAACAATACCCGCTAAGTGTATCCAAACAAGAGGTATATACACAGACAGTTGGCTCACTTTCCTCGCACAAGCACTACACTGGGGATTACGAAACGTGGCAACCCAGATTGACTGATTTCCGCGTTTAGACAGAACGTCGTTCGTCTCGTCTGCCATGAAACAGTTTCACGAACACATGACTTGTGTGATGATATACGATGCCACCTGAAGTAAATCATCAACAATCCACACCATGACTTCCCTGCTTATACTAAATTCACATCAACCGTGGCATCTGACGTCTAGGCCAGTCCCTTACGACGCTCCCGATTGGCTGTTGATAGGCCAATCACAGGGCTGGAAATTCTCAGTCTCTCGAGAGATGTTCACATAAGCAGGATGTAAGCTTCACCTCTCCTGAGGGATGCGTCTTTCTAAAGTATCTCTCAGGAAAGGTGGAACATACATCCTGCTTATGAGAACTCTCGAGAGAGACTGTGAGTTTCCAGCCCTGTGATTGGCTTATCAACAGCCAGTCAGGAGCGTCGTAAGAGACTGGCCTAGAAATCAAATGCACGATTGATGTGAATCCACTATAGCAGCACCTCCCACCCTCCCCCTCCCCCTCCTCCTCCAATCCATCCCGAGAGAAAGCAAAGGTCAAGGCCTATTACGAATGATAAAAGCCACGCCGACATATTATACGATACACCGATAAAACAGGAGATAAGGAGATTACACGTTCGTATTATCTACCAGACATAGCTGATAGCAACTTCTATCTTTCTTCTACGCCTAAACTTCTGGAGAACACCAACTCTCGGTTGCTAGGATTGATTATTATGCGTGGACTGACTTATACGGAACTCCTGGCTCGCCTTTTCCGGTTTCGAGACTTCGTCACAGTGGCAATAAGAATCATTCGTATAAAAGTAATCACGCAACAGAGATGCTGAGACAGCATAAGACGAGACAGATGAGCATAAAGAAGCGAGCACCATCGTAACTCTCCTCGGTCAGTTACACTCCGGAATTTGGACAAAGTGACTTAAACGGGCGATTTCTTAACAAATAACCTCCGAACTTCATAAAATCCCGTCATGAAAATGCTTGAAAAATACTTCATTTAGGAAAGCGATAAAATTCTCGTTTCCATGATTATCTGAATTATGCCATCTACACAAGTTTAGCGAACACTCGCTCAAGTAGAGAACTATAAAATGCAGATTTTTTTTCTTTTGCATTTGTTCAAGAAGTTTCGTTACCCTTCTCTTCAGGAAAGTGATTTCGCAATAGATATCACTTTCATAAAACCCACCACATTTTCCTTTATGATCATATATATGATATATATATATATATATATATATATATATATATTATATTATATATATATATATATATATATATATATATATTAAAAAGGAAAAAACGCGATTTCGTTTATTTTTGTCCTTTATTGGCTTCGTGATTAGAAGTGATAACAGATGCCGAGAGCCGAAGGAAAATCATTCCTGGCTTGCGATAAGACGGTAGATTCAAGTAGAAGCCCCCCCCCCAACCTCTCTCTCTCTCTCTCTCTCTCTCTCTCTCTCTCTCTCTCTCCTCTCGTCCGCTTCTGGACTTGACTCCTGTCTTACAACCCAGACCCAAACAATAACTGCAGAAAATGTTTACTTCCACCCGATGGGTGCCAAATTCGGAGCCATAAACCTACAGCCTGCCAGAGGTCATTCCTTCTTTAAACAAAGGAAGAAGCATCAATGCCCATATACAAAATGGAACTCTTGAATCTCCAGTCTTTCCATTCAATTCTATAACCCTTAACTGAGCCACTAATTTCTTTTTCTCTATTTGCGCGCTCAGTTACCGGTCTGTGGATTTATCAAGCTCAGTACAAGTAAACCACTGCCAACGCATCAGAACTCTCACAATCAAAAAATAAGGCAAACGATTGTATTTTTTTCTCACCAACATAATGCTACATGTTTATGGAGATCACGGTCCTCATACGTGTCGTAATTCTAACTCAAGAGTGACCGACCACTACAAACCTGAATCTCAAGTTGGAGTTGATATCGTGACTTTCAATGACCAAATCAAAATTCACTTAATTTGTACACTTACTGACCTCGAATACATCTAGTTCCTCTCTCTCTCTCTCTCTCTCTCTCTCTCTCTCTCTCTCTCGAAAGGCTTACACCAATGACTGGCGCCTTTATTCTTTCACGAGACCCAGCTGAAACCTAAACAGGTTTGTTTCCCTTGTCACATGAAAGACCGTTACGACTTCGAAGATACAAAGCAAAGCTCACATATACTCAGGCAACGCCACTAAACCACATTAACGGCAATCGAAGAGCCGACTTCTGATCGATTTATTCAATTCATCTATTCACTGACATTCAGAGATCATGTCGCTTCAATTTGCATAAAAGCATACCTCATATAGTAATGAAAAGCCACTTCGGTCATTATCTCAAGATGGTGCACCTTCCAGCAACGGCCTCCCTTTGATAAGTCAGGATTACTCACAGAACGAAACGACGAAGCAGTTTCGCTTCTTCGAATTTATCTAAAAACCACCTACTACATCTAGGAGACAACCAAATGCCACCACGTTTCCAAGACAGCGATTAGATAACTGAAGTTCTAATACCCCCTTATCATTCAGCTTATCTTCATGATTTAAGATCTAAGCCCAACGACCCTAGACCATGAGCAGATGTATGACCCAATGAATCCGATCACTTTGGAGGAGTAATTCTCTTAAATTCACGCGCCAGCTCTAATCTGGTTGTGTCGATACCTCATCAAATCAAGGATTTTTCGGTCATGACATGTGAACAAGTTTCTATCCGACTCATAATCTGCTCGCAGCTTAGTAGCGAGAAAACCTCACTCATAGTCGATGTAAATAATCTTAACCTTCTAAGGGATGACTTAGAAAGCTAAGTAATGGGTTTTCACTCCCATCATTTTAACAAATGTTAACTTTCTAGCATCACCTTCGTTCATATTCTACATCGAGCAATTATTCCAAACTTCCACCTTCTATAATACAAAACGTCTGCTCTGTTCTCCAGCGTTTTGTTTCTCATATAACGACACTCATCAAAAGCTACTTTCTTCCCTTCCTTGGAGTTTCATACCTTTACATGTTTCTACAACTTCCGTTCACTATCCCTTACGAACTTCTGCAACCAGCAATTGCATACAACATTGAAGACCCTGTTTCTTATCCTAGAACTTTACCCCCCAAACATATATCCTTTCCTTGGCATACCTCACTAACACATACCGCATTCTGTTAGACCAAATTTGGCATCAAATCAGCCACCCTTCCATATACATATACCAACGCAAGTATGGGCTTTCACCACTAAAATACGAAATTACTCACTGGTATATGGCATTCACACAACACATAATAAACACTATACACACTCCATTTCCAACATATATACAGCACACACCTTTTTCTCTTCGTTCTCAAACTTCTGAAATATTTTATTTGAACAAGTACTTAATCCAACCTCTTTTCCCTTCCTTGCCTATACCCACATCCCTTGCTTTCTCAATCAAAACCTCATCACAGATTTTGAGCGATAAGATTCGGAAACGTCCGCTCTCGTGACCTGGCACCAGAACCGTGCTTCCACTGAATACTCAGTAATGTTATACTTCTATAAAGACTAAATTTCGGTGGCCGACTTCCACCCTTGTCAAGTCATTCCGACAGCCACCTCTACACAGGAATAAGTATTCCATTCAGCCATTCCCCCGAGAACTTTTTACAACATTCCGATATCGCTGACACATCCTGGTCTACCTCTCAATTGCAGCGTCTCTCTACCTTGCCAGAGCAGCTTCTCGCGTGTCACCATCCCATTACCTCACGCCTACTCCTTCTTCAGCCTCTCCACTAACCTCCTCATTTCCCTGACAATCATACTTTGAGCATTCTTCATTGAAAGTGCCCTTGAAGCAACCTCATTTTCCCTTCGTCAACTCCTAAATCCTGTCATTACACCCATACTTAATCTATTCCTCCTTTCAATGCAATCACGTCGACTTTTTTTTTATATTTTATTAGAAAAAACATTAATGCAGATTTACAGATATTTCATAGTATCTACATAATTTCACAATGGTAATTTTTCTTCTTACCATGTCCTCTTACTTTCATAAACAGAACGCTGCGTATTTTAGTAGTTATCAGGAAAGTAAACTTTTACATTTAACAAACATATGAAGAGTATTTCACTGGATTCCTTCTCTTATGAAAAAGACTCCTTCTGAACACCGACGAAGACTGAATACTTCCGCCTGGGGAAGCAAATCACTTTGCATAACTGGTTCTTTCACAGGACGAACAAACCCCGGGCTGGCGAGGGCAAAGCTGCACAGAAGACTTCTTAACCGAGACGCTCTTATTAACAGATTTCATCGTGTTACTTTATTTTCCTACTCGAGCCACCATTCATACTCTAATTAATCCTATTAGGAAAAAACTTTCGCCTTCCTTCTACGACGTGGTATCATCAATGGAAAATAACGAGTTTACCGACGAAGTGTGGAAAAGAAAAATGATGCTGAAAGACGCAGCTGAAAATACGCTGGGAATGATCGATCACAAAGGCTTTGGAGTAATTGTCGCCCATTCAGTCATTTCATTACCTTTTAAACAGACTTGCGCTAATTCCGCCCCGTTTGTGTAACCTCACTCCCTCAACTGTGCCTCTCTGGTACACAATAAACATCTCTATTAATTATATACACCATTGACAGGTGGGCGCTCTCTCTCTCTCTCTCTCTCTCTCTCTCTCTCTCTCTCTCTCTCTCTCTCTCTCTCGTTTTCGTTTATTCCGGTGTGGTGACTAACTGTGTGGCCTCACAAGTGAGAGTCGGGGGCGAGAAAAGAACTAAGAATGACCAAGCAAACTCACACAGGGCTTCCATTGATACATCAATGGTGAAAGGAGTGCCTGAAGGCCAGCCGACTAATTTGCGCTGCGATTGAGGTCACAGATATAATATATCAAATAAACACATTTAAAAAAAAAAAAAAAGGGGGGGGGCGAATAGTACAAAGTTTAAAGGGGGATTTGTTGTGCTGCTGTTGGGAACCTTATAACGTATAGGTGTATGAATGAAGCATAATTAATTCCGCCGGTTTTCAGCGGCCAGGAACTCATCGAGATTCTGGGGTGAACTTCATTTTGTTTTCCTTCCAAAACCGCCAGCCCGAAGTAGGAAAAGATTTTATAAACATAGGTGAGGTCGACGAAGAGGTCACCTGCTTAAATCTGTGGGAGAACCATTTCCTCCCTCACTTTCTCTCTCTTTAAACGCACACGTGTACTTTCTTGTGAGGGTGGACCCGGGAGTTCCTCACGGCGCTCGTTAATAATAATCCTCATCACCACTGACCCTTAAACTACAGCCCACCCCCCACCCCCCAAATCCACCCACCCGACTCTACCACCCCTTAAACGCCTGCTGACTCCTTGAACGGTTTCATAACTACGTTATTAAGCTTCTCTCTCTCTCTCTTCTCTCTCTCTCTCTCTCTCTCTCTCCTCTCTCTCTCCTCTCTCTCCAGTTACACGCTTCCTACTGATAATTATAATCAAACAAGAAGGCCTGTATTTGGTTCAGATTTGTTCACTTATACATCCCGGACATACACTCGAGCACACCTTGTCTTCATGCAATTATAATAAGTATATTTACGAGATGCGGTCAGAATATTCAATGCTCGTTTATCTATAAAGACGACCGACGAGATTCGTCCTTAACTATTGCTTGACTCGGTGTCAATCAAACTAGAGAGTTCCATGTAAGGAAATATTTTAATTATAAAATCACACACACACACACACATGTACTACTCGATGAATAACCTACAAGTCGCGGAAACGAAGAAAATCATAGAAGAAACTTGTTTTCCATCTAGATTTTGCTATCAGGATTTACTTGTTGAATATGAAGACGACGACTGCATCGAGATAAAGAGAAGACAACCAAATGAATCGCAAAACGGTGACACTGCTGATGACAAGACCAGTAAGCACTGCATTCACACTTCAGAAGTGGAACAGGGCCTCTTCGTGTGTGTGAGAGAGAGAGAGAGAGAGAGAGAGAGAGAGAGAGAGAGAGAGAGAGAGAGGAGAACGCTGCTTGAAATCTTTAAAGGCTCACAACAAGCAAGCAACATCTCATGAGAGGCCAATGTCCAACGTTAAGGGAGACGGTGGTAGCGGAGTACTAAGGCGATTAGGATGTCTTTGAAATGCCACACCTGACTTACCAGCACCATTTCTTTACTTCAAACATAAGAGCTCTTTGTGTGTGTGTTGTCGCAAGCGCGCTCGACTGACGAGTAGACCAAGACCCTGGAGAGTAGACCGCGTTCGGTTATAGGTACGAGGAAGAAATAGTATGGGGTAGGCACGGTCTGGACCGCAAGGGGAGGTTCCCTAAATTCTCGTCCGTCAGTCATTTCGTTCGACTGAAGCAGTGAATTAACACGACCGGCATTAGTCGACTGTGTGTGAAACCCTGACGTGAGTCATGACTAGTCCGCCCAAAACGTAGACACAAGCAAATCCCAATGACACAAGCCTCAGAGAGGCGCCTCGACGAGGCCAATCATCGACCCACTTGTGTGAAACCATTCATCGGTAAATTCTCGTGACCTGCTCAAAGAACAGGAGAGATGATGTCAAGAAACCAAAGGATGAGGATCGCGCCGGCGCACACAGAGCTTCGCAAAGCAATTTTTGAGGAAGACGAATCCAGGTGATAATGTCACAGGAAAAAAAAAAAAGGTCATCATTTCGGCTAAAAGTTCCTCGTTGGACGAGTGGTTTTCGCGCTCGGCTATCAATCCGGTGGTCCGAAGTTCGATTCTCGGCCAACGCGGAATCACGAATTTATTTCTGGTGATAGAAATTCATTTCTCGATATCACGTGGTTCGGATTCCACAATAAGCTGTAGGTCCCGTTGCTAGGTGACTAATTGGTTCCTAGCCACGTAAAAACATCTAATCCCTCGGGCCAGTCCTAGGAGAGCTGTTAATCAGCTCAGTGGTCTGGTTAAACTAAAATATACTTTGGTTAGGCAAAAAGTGACATTAATTTTTTCCTTGATGGTGACCCACAAGGGTTTTAACCCGTGTATATCCATCCACCTTCGTGTTTAGCACAAATAAAAGACTGCAAATTAATTGTGACTTTTTTCTTTGTTTTCCAATACGAAATTGTGACATTACGAATTATGACATGCTTTGGGTATATGCCAAATAGCTATTGAGCAAGAATTCCATTGCAACTAGCTTTCACCACCTCCACTTTGAAAAGTGTTTGGCGAAACAGACTTATTATTAAGTTAAGTCATTAGTTATCATAATTACTTTGACATATGATATATATATAATATATATATATATATTTTATATATTTATATATATTACATATATATATATATATATACACACACACAATATATATATATATATATAATATATATTATTATATTATAATATATATATAATATATAATAATATATAAATATGATATGATTCCCCATAGCCCACACTAAGTTCTTGTTTCAAAGTTAATAGTTTTTTATATTTGTTTATAACATTTCTTTCCTTTTCTTTGATCACTATGTGTAACGTGCCGCAAGTTTGTACAGCACCACTAACTCTGCCTGGTTTAAGCAACGAAGCAGCTCCAAGCAACCAATAACTTGTTGTCATAACTTGGTGTCTAAAACCAATTTCGGCTGAAGCAACACTGAACCCGACCTAAAGAACACCATCCTGAGATGTGAACATCAATCAAAGGTGAAGCTTTTGTCACGATAGAAAAACAAACACAACAATAATGAAAGCAAATAAAATACTCTCTTAACAGCACGAGTCTTGAAATTCAGAAACAAATCCACAGTTATGTATAAGTTACACGTATTTGAAGATAACTCAGTACAGCTAACTTCCGGGAATCTGTTCGATTCGCCTATTCCAATATCGGGAATCATTTTCTTTTAAATATATGTAACACACACAAAAGTGGATCTGTTATTCCAAAAGAACATATTTCAAAGACGTCGTCAATACTCCAATATATCAAAACATAAATTGAATCGGTCCCTGGTGATATAAATCAAAGCCCAATAATGAAAGAATTGCAAGTAACTGAATCATTCGTGTTCAAAAAACATTGTAAATTCCTTAGTAGCGAATAATCATGCGCACTCCCGTCAACATGCAGGACTTACATTACATACCGGCGCATGTCAAATAATTACATGCACTGCATATGCTTCTAGTATTATTATCATTCAGTGCAACAGCTACGTTGCACAACCTGACTTATTACTCAAGACTAAAAAGATTCACCCCCCCACAAAAGGCAATGAAGCAATGCAGTCACAAGCACGCGCGAGCACACGCAAGCACTCCTGCAAAACACTCGTCAATACTGGCCTGGCGACATTATCCTTCTTTAGTTACAGAAGCGTCATGGCGCTGTCAAGTGTTAGGGTCGCTGGAACGAATGCACAAAATGCCACGCTGCTGACAGGTTACCTGGTTACCACGACCGCAATAAGATCAAGAAAAACAATAAGAAAATACAACGATAATATCTGTGCATTTATCTCTCCTCACTCACTTCAATAGGATTACAATGTAGCGGAAGGAACGAGCAAACAATCAAAATAAACATATGTGCATGCGGTAATCTCTTTGAACAAAGGAACCTCAACAAAAACTGCCTGATGTTATTCCGTATTAAAAAGTTAAAGGTTTGGCGAGAGAGAGAGAGAGAGAGAGAGAGAGAGAGAGAGAGAGGAAGGGGATAGGGGGGAGGGTTATATACTGTTAGGCTCACCGACGCTCTTTAATCTCATTCATTCTCCCTGACACATCTCTCTCCCGGTCTTCCATGACTCCTCCAAACAGAGCCATAAAATCAATCCTTGTCTTCCCTAGGAGCCTTCCCTGCCTCCCAAACCTCCGTCCTTCGTTCCCCCACATCCCCATCGTCCAACGACCATAGAGCTGTGCCTCCCGATGGGGCACGGGATATTTATTCATTGTCCTTTGTCGATTTGGACCTTGGCTCTGGACATGAATTTTATTCTTTACCATTGAATCCAATGCTGAGTGGCTCATTAAAAAATAAATAAATAAATAAATAAACATTAAAAAATAAAATAAAAAAAAGCTGCTATCACTTGGGCTTCAAAAGGAGGATATGGTCGTCGCCAGTCAGTGCCCATTAACCTCTCAACTGTCAAAACCAGGATAAATTCCTCCTTAGTAGCAGGTCGTCACATTCCATCACTTCCTAAGCCTTATCATAAAAATTCGTCCCACCATCTACCTAACTTTCTTAAATGCATCATCTCATCCTTACTCCAAACATTTTCTAAATTACAGATGCTACTGACCTCCCAAAGAATGATGGAAAAAGCAATTCAACCAACCTTTTTATTACCCATTCAAACATTTTCACCTTTTCAGTATAATAACTCTTAATATCCCAGTTCGGTTCACGTCAACAGCCTCCACATACTTTCGTCCCTTCGCGTTTAACAACCACATTCCACTTCCTTGAAAATAAAAATACAATCCTCAATTCCAACTTTCGCCTCCACAACCTTTGCATTGTTCCCGCTGCCTTCCGTCTCCTCTTTTATTTGATCAAATCATACACAACATTTATACCAAAACACTCCCATGGGCTTTCACGTTCCATGTTCCCAGCTTCCCTTTAACCTCATGATGTTCCTCTAGATGACATTTAATTTCAGGGATCTACTCTTTAAAATACTCCAACTCTCTCACCAACTCAAATCTTCCATCGATTCCATTCACCGACAATTTCGTTCGCGATGTCTGCCTTTCCTGGTTTTTCCTCTACTCCAATAAAACTACTCAATCTATTTCATTGTCTTGGTTCCATCACGTATTTGTCTGATGTCTACTCTTCTATCAAAGAATTCATCTTCCATCTACATATTCTTACACAAGATATACTACTTTTATAATTTAAGTTTTAATTCCCTCTAAACAAACTTATTTTTTTCTAAGTTACAAGCACTTAAAAGTATCTCGATCATCTCTACAAATTCCTTCGGAGATGCTAGAACTTTGAACGGCAGAGTTTTTTTCCTTTACAAGAGAGAGAGAGAGAGAGAGAGAGAGAGAGAGAGAGAGAGAGAGAGAGAGAGAGAGAGAGAGAGAAACTAGCTTTCCCCACACCCCCTAAAAACACGCGCTTCCTTTTGTTATCCAATACAGCTATTAAAAAAACAAAAAGGCTCCCTTTTCAATGATATCCCTCTTTATACCAATCCCGGCATCAAGCTATGGTGAAAACATTTCTACAAACTTCGCTGAAAGTGCACCGAGTTGACTTTCATCAAACGCCAGAGACGAAGAAGAAGGTGAGAGTTATTTCGTCATTACCTCCCACCACACGAAAGTTAAATGGAGTCCTTGGCAAGCCCCAGCTGCTCCAAATAGTGGAGCATAATTACACTCCCATCATCTCCGTAATGCAACTGAAGGCAGGGGACGCGGAGCCGAGAGGGACAATTACTCATATTATCCTTTGGAAGGTTTCCATATACCTTTCACACTCGAGTCAGCAGCCACCCTTTCCTCCTCAGTGTCGTCACCACTACAACGCACCATCACCACCACCACCAGAAGCAGCAGCAGCAGCATCTCGCAGCTGCAATCCCATCAAGTTCTGGCGCTTTTCCAATCTCCGACGTTTTAGCCCAGGTAATAATGCCAAAGGACAATAATGCAGAATAGAAAAGACCGAGAGCTTCATATTTCAATTAGGACGAGTTTTATTTGCTCTAGATTTCAATAATTCTCTCTCAGTTCTATTATTCCCCGAATCAGTTGTCAGGGATATTCGGGGAAACCAGGATAAAAAACGAGAGAGAGAGAGAGAGAGAGAGAGAGAGAGAGAGAGAGAGAGAGAGAGAGAGAGAGAGAGAGACTGCACAACCTATTGATTTTCCTAAAGGAGGCCGCCTACTCACAGCAACGGGAACAGGCGAAGTTCCGCGAAAGTCAATTCCAGAAAAATCAAATATCTTTCTGTGACTTTAAAGAAGGACGGAGCCTTGGAGACTCGTCGTCAAATTAAACGGGAATTGTAAAAAGAAAAAAAAAGGAAAAAAAAAAAAAAAAGGTCCAACGCTCTCGAAGATTATCCTTAATTGAAAACGGCAACCTATCTCGGATTATTCGAAATCCAAGACGTAAAAACGACAATAGACTGAGTTCGGCATTACCCTACATAATTTCAATTCTACTGACTCATGCATCTGACTAATGCGAGATCCCATCAGATGTCTGTATCTATAAGTCATACTGTATAGATACTGGATATTTAAGTCTATTAAATCTGTACTCAAACCCTCATGTGCTCTGAATTTAAAACAAATATGTCCTTCGTCTGACTTTTTTTTTCTTTTACTGAGAGGCAAAACAAAGTATATTTAACTCGGCCACATTAATAACAGAAACGAAAACACGAATTTTTAAAGCTGAAATTGGCCCAGCACTGCGGAATTTCAATCTTTTGCACCGTATGGGTAACTGATTGATTTGCTCCTGTTCATACAAAGCTGCTCGGCGGCACCTAAATGCGTCCACACAAACACACACACACACACACACACACACACACACGTTTACAGTATCTAAAGCATTTACAGTACAAATGCATCTCTGTATTACAACATGTGATGTAAAAGCAAGAATTCAGGTGCTTTAATTCTTCAACACAATTTAAAATTTAAAGGGCACCTCCAGTCTGTAGTACACACCAATCAATATGCATCAACGGATAAAGAAAGCAAGACCGCCTGAAGAGGCCTTTTGTTTACTTATTCCCAGGGAATTTTCAGCTCTTCAGGAGACACATAAACTACATCAGGTAACGTGATGCAGAAAGCGGAACAAGCTCATCTGAATTGAATTGAATGTAGAATTTATGCCAAATGCCAAGCACTGGGACCTATGAGGTCATTCAGCGCTGAAACGGAAGTTCACGGTAAAAGGTTTGAATGGCGTAACAGGAGGAAAACCTCAAAGCAGTTGAACTATGAATCAACTGTTATGAGACGGTGGAGTACGAGGGAAGAGAGAAAATAGGGAAGAAGGTCCAATAAAAGAAACGAAAGGGGTTGCAGCTTGGGGCCGAAGGCACGCTGCAAAGAACCTCAAGCAATGAGGTGCACTGACAACAACACTATAACCTCCTACTGGGGAAAACCTGACCTGGACGAGGCGTGAATGGCCAGAAGACGAAAATCACAAGTGGGGTATTCTATATTAGACCTTGGGGGTAGTGACCAGATTGGAGATGGGCTAAGGATAACCGATGGGCAGAGAGGAGGCCGATATGAAGGTCAGGTGAGCCGCTCTGAGCCGTCCACTCATCTCAAACTCGGAGCTTAATGAGTCAACCTTAAGCCTAATGGAATATGGCTCGGGAAGGGTTAAATAACACCGGGTGAAAGTGAAGGCCATATTTTACGACCGTTCAACTGCATAGCAACAGATTTTTATTGCTTTGCAATTGGTCTGGTATTGGGAATGAGTAAAGCAAATACTAACGGCAATTGGGAAAGGCAAAAGGAAATGATAGAAAAATACATCCGGCCCGCGAGGCATCTCATTTCATAAACATGCACTAGTCTTTTACTGTCCTTTATTAACTGCTAACCCATAAGAGAACTAGGAAGATGAAATACTTCTAACAATCACAAATGACTCGACATTATGACCCTCAACCTCAACTAAAAAACGTAAAACTTAGTCACGTCAATGTAAAGAAAAATTCAGTATCAGTAACAACCACCAAGGTTCTTCATCAACAGAAACAATGGATGCCTCTACTGCCCACTGAACAAACCAGTTTTCTAATTGGGAAGACACTGTCTGTTAAAAAGAGCATAAATTTCTCTCCTTAGATCCGCCATATTAGCAATCTAGTAAGGTGCTAAGTCTAATCCAAGCACTGTCAGTTTTGAGACAGTATTGTAGTAATAGACTGAGTTCATGTCAATATCTAACTGAGTAAATAGACTTAGAAAACAATGTATAACATGGGAGACTACAAAAACATGAAGAAATAGAGATACGGTGTAAGGAAACCGGCAACTATGCCAGCTACAAAGGCATTATTAGTAGGTGCTCCGAGGTAGAGGCATCAGAAGGAAGACTTCTTCCAGCTCAATACACATCGTCACAGTGTTCTGGCCAACCAGAAAAAAGTGTCTGGGAGGGACAGTGTTCTGACCTACCAGAAAAAAATGTCTGGGAGGGACAGTGTTCTGGCAAAAAAAGTGTCAGGGAGGGACTCACTGTGGGACTTGGACCTCTTGCACTGAAGTAAGTAAAAAACAAGTTTTCCTCTAAGCAAAAACTTCATTTACGCTTCTCTGGACTAGAGGGCTGAGACAATACAGGCTACAGGGTGATGAAGAGCTGCATGGCAGCGATACTAGTTTCAAGGAAACTCAGCTCCGGGACAAGACTTTTCCTGAGTTATAACAATTGTCAGTTTGCTGTAAGGTCAGGACGAGATATGGAAAGAATCCAAGGAATTATCGTGACGCAGAAATTCCAATCAGTTATAAACAAGAGAAGTGTACTGGTTGTCATTTTCCACAGTGAAAGAACTGTGTTCTAAATATACACTTCTCTGATGCACTGGTCAATGCAACAATTAGCAAGGACATGACCTTGAAAAAGGTTCTGAACAGAGGACTGATCAACCAAAGTGAAATTCTACAAATTTCTTAAAAGATTAAACAAAGTTCAGTACAATGTACTTACCACACTAGCTCCCAGCTAGCGTGGTAAGTAATGTGGTAAGTAGTGTGGAAAAAACTGTTACAAAGCACATGCAACTGGACGAAGAGAAGCTGTTGGGGAAGACATTTTTCCAGACAACTCAGCATAGATTCTCCTTATAAACTGGGATAGGGAGAAGATAGGTATAAAGACTGACGCCTTCTAGTCCCTGGTGAAGTAAGACTATTATGCAGATAGTAAAACAGGTCGTATAACCCTGAGGGATTGGGTTGTGTTTACAACTTCATAGAGCTAGTTGGAGCTAGGGAGTGGTCCCAAGACTCTTGAACACAAGCCTATTTAAATATAATTTTCAGGAGACTACTCGTAGACTAGTGGAGACATAAGTTCCAGTCATTCTAAGGAAGCAACATGTTCTTTACTTTCTGGTAGGCCAGTTTTTTGTGCTAGTTTTAAAAGGGAAAGAAAACAATTGCAGCGTCCATTTCCAAGGTTTCCAAGGGCTTTACAGGCACTTAAAATGGCACCGAAAGAATATAATCCAACCCCTCATCCTTATTCAATACTGTCCAAGTGCAGGTCATAGATAATTCTGTAGAGGTGAAGCATTCTATCTTGTTCTGACATCATAATGTAACACTGAGTTTGTTTAATATATTTATAGTGCCATCCTCATGCATATATAAAGCCTAAACCCATTGTTAAGTGCCTTTCCTTTGTGGACCTACATAAAGGCCCAACAGTCTTGACCGTGAATAACAACTATTTCCGTCGTATAACATACTATACCTTGTACTTAGAGAAAATTTGGCCCAGCAACTTGGGAATACAACTCTACAATAAACAGTGTTGGTTAAAATAAAGGGAAGTCCTATTTAGGTTATTTTCAGAAAAGACACTTGTTTCCACCCTACAAACACCTATTTCCAAGGATGTATAGTGCAGTACTTTTTAAACTAATGGGAGAACTTAAATTTGGAATTCTTTTCATCGGTGACCTTATTTGTAAATACAGCTCGGTAAAGAATATGGCAAGAATTCCTTTCTGTAGATGGATACTATTAGAAGATGAACTACGGACTACGGCTATCTACAATAGGGAGTCAAGAACCAGAAGAGACAGTAATAAAATTCTGGCACAATAAAATATTTTCTTCCAGATTTGTGACTAAATAATCAAATAAACCAAAGACTTCCTGCATTGATAAATTATCTGGTCTTATTAATGATAAGATAATAAATACTTATTGAAAGCCTCGTGAAACAGTAGCAATCATATCATATGACACTCCACTCAAGTAAATTTAACAAAGGTTTTCGGGGCTTACTTTCAATATTTCCATTTTATTCGCTTTTAATAAACAACAAAAATGCGATTCCAATACGCCCAGTAGGTGGAAATAACCTACTACTAAATTTACTCAGGGACTGGAAACAGAAAATTTTCAAAATTGAGTGCAGTGACCAATGGAACCTCTAGCTATCCTCGATGCTCTCAGTAAAGTAACTTAAAAAATTCAGATGAAAGGATAACTATGGGATGTCTGTAAGCATGAGAGCATGTAATTGGGAAGGAGGGCAACCTACTTGTGTAGCCAGAGCTACAGGGCAAGCATAATCTACTTGGGACTGTGAACACAAACAATGAGACGGTACTTGATAGATATGAAGGTAGTCATAAAATGATGATGCTGAGGGAAAATGAGGAGCCACTTATCCAGCATGAGAAAAGATCAAATGACACTGGTCAAAACAGTTCATGACAGTTCCACACCAAGGGCTTGAGTAAGAGTTTAAAATGTGTTCGGATGCAAGGACTGCATAATTATTATTATTATTATTACCTAAGTTAGGACCCTATTTGAAAAACCAAGAGTTCTACAATCCAAAAGGGCTAAAACAAGGAGAGCAGCCCAGTATGGGAAATGAAAACCTAATTACAGATAATATTACATCGGACAAATCACACTCAAGATTAAATATAGTAAACATTTAGACACAACGTGAATTTCTGCTGGAGTTCCAGCGATTCAAATAAGCAGCGACAAGGACGACCATTCCAAGTCGAATTTCTGCTGGAGTTCCAGCGATTCAACTAAGCAGCGACAAGGACGATCCTTCCAAGATCCGATCACAGCTGCTGTGTGGTATCAAACCTCGCAATAAAGGGGCAAGATTATCCGACTGAACTGTCTCCCTTGTACAGAGTGGCGGATGTTGTAATCTGAGAAAGATCTCAACGAAGTCGATGGGAATTTTCCGAAGCCATAAGTCAGCTACCTCTCTGTCAAGTCCTTTCTCACTGCTCATTAAACAGGGAGGCCACCTGCACAGGAGACTCGAAAAAAAATCAATCAATCAATAAAAATCCCAAAACTATACTCAAGTTCCAAGTCTTGTATTAAGTTGCTCAAGACTGAAGATTATTATTATATTAATTATATTTATTCATTTTTCTGCCAGTGCATGGATGCATGACACCTGAACTCACCATTACCTCAAAACAAAGCTTCGATCAGATGAACCACGTGCATTTACAATAGAGGTCTTAATAGCAGCTATTCTTCCTCTACAGAAAATGTGCAGAAAGATAATGACAAACCCTGAAGCAAACCAATCGGCAAGGTTCGAAACAAAGGAAATATTGTGGAAAATCAGTGTGTCATTGAACTTGACCAAATGACGTGGTATTAAGATGAAAATGCTGAAACAACGCATCAAATCTGTACACAATACCGTAAATGCAAGCACAGTTATCAGGGGAAATATAACAATGGGACACCTTAAACCATCTCAAATAACCTTGCCCAAGGTCAAAAGGCGTGTTTGCACGTCATATCGTCTGCGCAAAGTTATCAAGGAAAAATATATAGAATGTCGACGGACGGACAAACTACCTTGTGTAAAATCTCCTTCAACTTCACCAAATGACCATGGGTCAAGGTCAAATCGGGTATGACATGATATTGATACCAGCATCAAATCTGAACAGATACCACGAACGCATGTACGAACATCGGGGGGGAAGACACGAAATCTGGGGAAGGGCAGAACGCGCCATTTACTACAATGCAGCTATAAAATTTGTCACGCCCTAATTATGACTCTTGAGAGAGCTGCAATTGTTTGAAGGTCAACTCAAAACCACATCCGCAATGTCTACTTGATTTTCAAAATATAGACGGCCAAGGTTTGCTAAATCAATGATTTCTATTCCTGGATCATTACAATTTCTCATAAAAATCGCAAATTATGATGACCAGGAGTTCATGCACACAACCCTTTACCTATCTAATAACGTAGGAGTACTTTAAAAACGGCAAGTAACCCTCGCCATTCAGGGTTAATGAACGACAAGAATATTGTCCTCAGCTTGCAATCTTTTCGACTCATTACGTAGAAAGGAATGTGTGAGGAAAATATCTTTGAAAATGTCTCTCTCTCGAAAAAAAAAGTGTAAATAAATAAAAGCTAATCCTTAACATATAAAATGATTATGCGAAAGTATAACTGCGGGTAACAATGAATGTGTATGTGTGTGTGTGTGTGTGCGCCCTTGTGAAATTCTCTTCCCTGAATATCGAAAGAAATTAAACTTCAGTGCTGCGGACCAACGTTGTTGTAAAAAAAAAAAAAAAAAAAAAGCTGACGCATGGTCATCAGACTTCTACTACACTGGCATAAAATACAGTTCCAGATATTGGCAATGTGGCTGAGGCACGCAATACTCTCTCTCTCTCTCTCTCTCTCTCTCTCTCTCTCCTCTCTCTCTCTCTCTCCAATACATTCTGCCGTGGTTACCTTCATCGACTGGGAGCAAGGATTAGGAGGGAGAATGAAAGGAAAATAAAGATATGTTAGCTTTAAACATGACGTCACTGCTACATCACGGACGCGGGCTGCTCTGCCTAATAAACATGTTATGACCTTCGCCAAGGAGTCTGTATTTCTGGTTCGGTTTTGTCTGTTTGTTAGGATAGTCGGGCAAAAATGGATGCCGAGATTTTTTTTTTTTTTTTTTTATTTTTTTTTTTTTTTTTTTTTTTTTTTTTTTTATAAGAAAATTTTATCTGAAACCATCCCCGTGAACGGCAACATGTTTTGACATTTCGGAAGAGATAGAGACGAACTTGTTCCAGCTTAAGTAAAATACTATCTATAAAAGACTTATCGTTCGAAATTACCAAATATCTAATGGTCCCACCAACACGATTATGGCATTCGTGTGAAAAATTAAAAAAAAAATCGAGCGAGAGCGTTAGGAGATAAGACTCAAAATTTTACCTACATCTCCCAAAATATAATGGCTAGACCCATGGGCTAAGGAAGACCATGGCTACAATCGCCTTTGATTTAATGTTGATAAACACCCAGAAAAACCGTTTAAGCGTAATCCAGTTAACCCAAATGTAAAATATAAATGAACCCAAATTCGCCATGTCGCAGACAATGAAATAATAATGAAAGAGGGGCATGATGATGATTGTGACCTCGGTAATATCATTCTCTCTCTCTCTCTCTCTCTCTCTCTCTCCACAAAGAGTTCACTCAGAGGCGACAAGAAAAAGTGGTAAATAGAAAGAAAGAAAGAAAGAAACTGCAAGTCACAAATCATCCGGTGTAACAGCTCGCGACCATTCCACTTCAGTCTACTGTTGGCGCTCTCTCTCTCTCTCTCTCTCTCTCTCTCTCTCTCTCTCTCTCTCTCTCGCCACAGGCACAGCCAAATAACACCATTCCATAAAGAAGACCTGAAACGACTTTGAAAGAGAGTATTTTTTACGATAAGTTATCTGCATCGTCACTTTCATAACTAGTCCGTTTGACCGTCGTTTCCATTTTCAAACTAAAACTCTAGAAATGAAAAAAAAATTGTGGACAAAAAAGAATACAAAAAACAAAAAAGGCACAACTATTATGTCAAAGAAACGCAGAAACACTAAAATCCCCCCCCCACCCCCCCCCCCCGGCCCCCCCCCCCCTTAACCCTTTCCTTTCTCTCTTCCCGTCCTCAGTCAGTTCTTCGGGTCGCCTCAATTTAGTTGACAAATCTATTTCCCCGAACATTCTTGGCTCCACTAGCGCGCTATTCTTGGAACACGGAAACAGATTAGTCACCGTTAAGATATTCCACTTTATTAACTCTCTCTCTCTCTCGTTTCTTTATTGAATTTATTTTCTTTTTCATACTATAACATACACGAAGACTGCTCATGTTTAAAATGTGCTTAGCAACTCAAAACCACAGTTACCTATGATTTCACTTTTTTCCGAACTACTATTAACGGAAGAAAGAAAGAAGTGGCTCTTGTGATTTACTACCTAAGCCAGCCCTAACCATCGGCCCCCCCCTACCCCCCCCTCCCACACAAACCTCCTACCTTTTCCGTACTTTTTTCTTTGGTCTCCCACATAGATCAACCGCCCTCGAGTCCAGAAGAAAGGAACGGAACGGGGTGCCCCCCAGCATCCCCCCCCCCTTTTTTTTTTTACTTTTTCTTTTTTTTTTTTTGTCATGTCATCCGTTACTTTTAATGATGCTTTAAAAGCATCCATTTAAATGTAAGGGAGGCACATGAACACTAATTTTCATTGTATTTTTTAACAAACAGCTGCACGTCTGTATTTGAATTTAACATTTAACGTTTTGAAGCAGCTGCATGGCTGCATTTGAATTTAACATTTAACGTGTTGGAACAAGTGCAAGGTTGCATTTGAATTTAACATTTAACGTGTTGAAGCAGTGCACCTGCATTTGAATTTAACATTTAACGTGTTGAAGCCGCTGCACCGACGCATTTGAATTTAACATTTAAAGCTGGAACAGCTGTACGGCTGCTTTGAACTGACGTGTTGAAACAGGTTTCCAGCTTAAAAAAACTCCCACGGCTGAAGGTGGAGAAATAACCAAACCGATAAGAAATCATTACCATCATAGCTAAGGTCGTCAACTTGGAAAGCAAAGCAAGCTCGTACGAAGCCCATCCAGGGAATCACGTCCCAACCAAATTGAAACTTTCTCCGTAGCTGTTTTTTTTTTCTTTTCTTTTTTATAAGACGTCTGGACCAGATGTTCTCTCGAGAGAGGAGCTTCCTGTCATAAATATATAAATAAATAAATAAATAAAACTTTTCAAAACAACGTGGAAATAATGTTCTCACTTTTTAGTAAACGATTACTCAAGCAGGAATATAACCCTTCACTGTGCTTGCAAGACATCGTGCCGATACCATACCATCAATTAAAACTGCCTGAACATCGAGAAACCTCTGAATGTGAAAACATTTGCAAACATATATTACCAAAACAGTTAACCCCTTAGTTCTTTCTTTTTTCTTTTCATCAAATCGACTCGATCGCATATTAAAATAAATATCTGTCATTACAAGAGAGAGAGAGAGAGAGAGAGAGAGAGAGAGAGAGAGAATTAGAGAGAGAGGGGAGAGGAGAGAGAGAGAGAGAGAGAGAGAGAGAGAGAGAGAGAGAGAGAAGAATTCATCAAATCAAAGTCACTCCATAAAAGTAAAGCTGTAGTACAACTCCAATCCATGATAATATGTGATTTCTCTCTCTCTATTTCTCTTCTCTAAACTGTCATTATAATTACAGTAAAGTAATGCTTATATAACTGATAAAAAACGGGGGAACAACAGAGCGAAGGTATCATAAGTATAATGACGGGAAAAACGAGCGACAATTTATACAGTATTTCCTCTTCCGAGAAAATTATGATTGTGTCGAGATTTTCTTTCTAACATACTTATGTTAACGTTTTCGTCATCACTATATATCACTGCCGTAATCATCACGATCACTCACTGTCACTGCCTAACTGCTAGGACTGCAGCAGTTATTATTATTATTATTATTATTATTATTATTATTATTATTATTATTATTATTATTATTATTATGTTAAATAAAATGGCAGAATGAAGCGAATTGCTTATATATATATATATATATATATCTATATATATAGATAAAATATATATATATATAAAATATATAGATAATAGATATATATATATATATATATATATATATATATATATATATAGTCCATGTTCGCTTAATTCTGCCATTTCATTTAACAGAATTCATCTCTGAGAGAGGGTCTCCTACCAAAATATCATTATTATTATATTATCACTGTAGTTCCTCCATATTTACAGGACGTGAGCAAAACCAATCAGAAAAGACGAGGAATGTTACGTATCATTTCCAAACATTCTCATGAGATATTTTCTCATTCTTTGTTCGATGAGGAAGAGAGAGAGAGAGAGAGAGAGAGAGAGAGAGAGAGAGAGAGAATGTGACTGTTCCTCTCGAGTGTCCTCGTGTACGTGCAACAGAGGTGCGGAAGTAAAGAGAACGCACACTGCCAGTCTGTCTGTCTGTCTCAGTGTCTGTCGGCTGAGCACAGAAAGGTTCTCTCTCTCTCTCTCTCTCTCTCTCTCTCTCTCTCGGAAACTCACTGGACAATAGGGAAAGGGAAAACCGGTTACTCGAGTCGTCCGTCACCTGCGTCTGCCCCGGGACTTCTTCTTCAGTTGTTTGGGTTCCTTGAAGGCAACTTCACTATGGTAGCTGCTCTCTCCTTACTTTCTTACGTTTCAGCGAGTGTACTTACGTACAAATGTGCCTTGCTCTTCTGTTAAGAACAATGGTTCTAAAGAGCGAAGTCATTCCTTCACACCACGATGGCCTCTTTAATACCAAACTGTCAACTAAACCGGACTGGTTGGCCCCCAATATGTTCGTTTCGGGGGCGCAAGTCTGACCTACTTATACAATAGATTTCTTACTATATATTTGTTGATTTTGTACATACATGACATATATTGTTTATGTATTGAATTGTGAAATGAACTTTAAAATGTATTTTTTCTAAATAGAAAAGAAAAAGAATTGTGCAACAGATTCAGAAGTTGTTTTGTATTTTGCCATTGCTGGTCATATAATATATGAGGCTTCTGGTCTTACACTCCCCAACCGGAAATGGCTTTTAAAGCCCCACATATCCTTCAGAGCCGCCACATACACCTGTTAAGCTCACCTGCCCTCTTAGTCAATGCAGTCATAACATTCATAAGGGTTTAAGGCATGGAGAAGCACTAGCGGCCTCCGCAGGCAATAAACAAATGTGTCACGAGTTAATCCTTGAAGCGAGGGAGGACCTCTCAGACCAATGCATGAAACAGTCTTAAATTAGGTTCGAGCAAGAAGAGTTACATTATCAGATTATCTCGAGACCAGCATCATCATACCTCGAAGTAACAGGCCAAGCACATTTTATAGACTTTCTGGGGCGAATCAAAAGTAATCAATCAGCAATCAGACAACAGGGAATGTTTTAAAGGCTTTGAGGACTTTCAAGTAGGCGCAAATTAACTCGCTAAACGTAAACTTCAACAGTGAAATAACTGTTGCATTGTTGCACGAAGTCATGCGATAGTACAGTACACCAGTTCCCTGTCACTTTTTTAGTTGGAGGTCACATAAGGTCAAATATTTGTATGAATCCAAACGACATTCCTGACATCAACAGATATCTAGACAAAAAAAAAAAAATTTCACGTCACAAGGATTTCCAATATAAGTAACACTGCATCCTTCCTCAAAATCATTCGCGTCGCAAGGATTTCCAAAACTTAACTAAGCAACTGCACCCTTCCTCAGGAACTATACATTACATCAACAGATGAAAGCGAAGAGCAAGAACCGAAAAACACTCAGGGCCTCGGAACACGTTAACCTCAAGGAAAAGAATCCATACTAGGCTCTCGAGAGAGAAAGAACGACCTTTCGAGCATTCCACCAAGGACATTCCTTCGTCAACCTCGAATGAAAGGGACCAAAGTAGTACTTCTGCGCAACGTCGAGTGTTGAATGGCACTTCAAAACGGAGTCTGGGGAGTATGCAAAGGCATCCCCCCCCCCCCCCCCACCCCCCCCGCCACCCCCCCCCAAATCCCCCTCCCCGCGCGCCGTGTGCATACCGGCAGCTCAAGGGGGATCGAACGCCCCTTCGCCAGTTATCTCAATCTGGTACAAGCGGCTCCACCACCACCAGTCACCTCAATCTCTTATCAGAGCGAAATATTACAACGAAGAAAGTACCCTCTTATCGTTCCTTATCATCACAGCCATCTGACATAGATAAGGGTACAAAATCTACAGCTAATAAGGCAATACTGATTAAACATTAGATAACCTGTCGCCATGTTACCAGTAAATTCTTTCTCTCTCTCATGCACACAACTTTCAAGGTCTATCTATGCAATAACAACTTCAAAACGGTATCTCTTATCCAATAATCTGATGCTATAAGGAGGTTGGGGATGGCAGAAATGCAGCACTACTAAAAGGGTAGTGAGACTGAATTATTAAGTAAATTAGCTTTTCAGTCTGAAAAAGATACCTGCGGATGGCCTCAACCCCCACTAGAGGAGAAGGAAAGTTGGGGTGGGGGTAGTGTTTGAGGAACCTTACTATCTTCTAAACTGATTTGGTCATTGTTTGAACTGGTAGAAAACAATGATATTGGTTCTGGCCGACTTCGGACAGTTAGTTATGTGATATACGCAAGATAGGTGACACAGTCATTTATTCAGCCTAGTTTACAAGAATAGGTGGCAAAGACTTGGGAGTAATATCCAATGACTATTTCAATATTTTTAAATAAATAACTTCTGAAATGTTGGCCTGGCACCGATATCTCGTTCTGTAGAACGTTATCGGTATTCCAACCAACGGTTTGCGACGGCTTGTTATGATTCTGTCTATATCAGCACTGCTTGGTATTCAAGAGATGATAATACTACAGGTCCTTTGACGAGACTTTCTTAATAATTTTGCTTCCATTCGTCTCCAGATATTGATCGACATCTATAGTACATATACGTGTTCAAATCTGAATCCATTTAGGATGGTTTTGCACCATAAGCTTTAATAGTCTAATCTGTAGATGATCATATATTCTCTGAGAATTGTGGCAGAAAAGTTACGCTGAAGTCACTGAAAAGACCTTCAAGGACAAGAGCTTTATATATCTTTCATATGACCGGAAATTATCCCCAATCAAGACCGCCGTTTCGTCAGAGGACGAGTGATCAAGTCAGGCTCAGGAAAACAACACTCTTTAATAGTCATTCAAATATGAAGACAGGAAATCTAAATTTGGTACATTCTCTCTCTAATGTCCTTTCTCCTTCTACTTGATTTTAAATATTCCGATTATAGAGAATTGATCAGTTTGTGACCTGTGGATTTCCAGTTTTTTCCTCTGGTCTCTTAGAATTCTGTACTTTGGTCCACCGAGCAATTTCCCCAAGTCTACAGCAATACAGCACTGTCAGAATGGGCGTGGTTTAGCAGTTAATAGGACAGGCTGGCAGCGGATGTTGAATGTCATCGTGAGTGAATGTTATGTGATCGTGAGCTCAACTAACCTAAACGTTTTGTAACCAGTCTGAACCTCCTCTGTCGTTTTTTATCACCGAACATCTTGTACATT
>NC_087218.1:2257038-2321723 GCF_015104395.2 Macrobrachium nipponense | reverse complement strand
AAACAATAACATTCATAAAATCGACGTCATCCATTATAATGACAGAGAACCACTAAACATATCTATGCTAACAGTACAAAGTATAAACGTACGTATGAACTGTTAAACAACAAAAGGAATAAACAGTTACGTGTTGAGGCATGCAATAAGATCTCCCCACCACAAAAAGGGATTATGTATGTGCACGTGTGCGTATGTGTGTGATTTACTTGCATGGGTGTTCATGTGTGCATGATGAAGGGTCTCCCACCACGCACGGAGAGGTACACCGTGAAAGGGAGCCAGCTTCACACAAGAACCACCGCCAGCTCTCTCTCTCTCTCTCTCTCTCTCTCTCTCTTCCCAATGCACAAAGCCGTGTTACTTGATAGCTTGTTCTTTCACAGTTTGTTATACGCTTAATATTATAGAGACTGAATTATCGGGTGTGTGTTTTTTTTACGTCTATCATAAGAGGATAGTGAGGATACGAACCCTAGTTACATGGTATGTAATTCGTGTGTGTGTGTGTGTGTGTGTGTGTGTGTGTGTAGGCGTCATTATCCATGCTCAGTCAAGTCTACGATAGCCGGCTGACTCAAAACTTCAAATATTTGAGTGATTCCATACTCCCTTTCAATGAATTAGCTTGGACTTAAAACCACCACGGGCTCTTTCTACTTTACCAACCCGTTAGAAAGTGATGGGTGGCATTAAAAGTAGACTATTTACGCATTTTGCGTATAGCTTGCGTATTGCAAATGGCACAAAGACGAGGGAAAACACCTCAAAACTATTTTCTATTGATAGATGTTCAAAGGAAGAAAAAGAAGGTGAAATGACTATCTAACAGTACACGAATAAAGTAATTGTTTTCGGTTCTTTCCGATTACCGTACCATCAACATACGATATTTATTTATTCTTTTTTTTTTTTCCTGTAAACCGGCCAAGTGAAGATCAACAGATGTTAGCACAAGTGTCCGGTACGAGTTGCTAACGCAGCGTTAGCAGAGGTTATCGCATTTCAGAAAATCTATGCTACAATCCCAAATGCGCCCCATCGAAAAACAGGTGTTAGGAACACGCGAACCACTTATACCATCGGTAGACAAAGAGAAGACGTCATATTCTACAAGAAACAAAGTTCCCAACTCTTCCTGCAAGATTAAACGAGGGTAAAATACTGACAAGGCTATTACAAGCACCATAACCAATTTTCCTAGAAGCAAGGATAGAGAGAGGCTCAGAATGCCCCAACTACCACTTACACAACATTCAAGAAACAAGTACTGTGTCAGAATTCTTGCTATCACCGCCTTCTTATTCTTCTTTTAAGCTGCCTTATTTTCCTACTATGAGCTACGAATCGTGAAAGACCTTGATAATTTGTGTAATGTCATACTGAAAGCGAATAAGTAAACTTAATTGCATCTGATATATCAACAGGCATGTTTATATATTATACATAAATATTTTTTTGTTTTGCATTGTACATATATAATATGCAACTGTAATAGCCACAATGCCCACTTAACTTCTTGAATTATTGGCTCTTTTTTTGGATACGCTTGTCACTGCAAAGCCTGAAGAAGATCCAAGTTCAAAGAAATTTTTGAAGAAATTGTGATGTCTTTCTTCAAAAATTTCTTTGAACTTGGATCTTCTTCAGGCTTTGTAGTGACAAGCGTATCCAAAAAAAGAGCAAAGAATTCAAGAAGTTAAGTGGGCATTGCGTATATATCCGGTAAAAAAAAAAAAACCAAAAAAAAAAAGTGACCAGTTGCTCTCTCTCTCTCTCTCTCTCTCGTCTCTCTCTCTCTCTCTCTCTCTCTCTCTCTCTCTCTCTATATATATATATATATATATATTATATATCATATATATATATATATATATATATATATATATATATAAATGCAATACATGCTGCCACAAAGTCAAAGCGATTTACTGCAAGGCTAAGCGCGACAGCTTGTTTGAACACCAAGAAACGATTATATCTTAAGAAGGGAGGTTCTGGCAATGGATCTCTGTTTACATACTTGACGCTAAGGTTAAACTGCCAAGATACAAAAATAAACAGAGAGAGAGAGAGAGAGAGAGAGAGAGAGAGAGAGAGAGAGAGAGAGAGAGAGAGAGAGAGACGGATGCGAGTCACCTCTTAAATAACTTCCATTAGAGCACTTTCATGGGTCACACATGGCTAAGGAATAGTAGATTTTCATACAAGGATGCAACCATGCTCTCTCTCTCTCTCTCTCTCTCTCTCTCTCTCTCTCTCTCTCTCTCCAACTGCCAGCCTAATACACTTAGAATATAAAATAATCCAGTTAGGAACAAAGTTTTCCCTCATTCTCTACAGACAATGCTAAGGGTAAACCTAGTTAACTGTACTACATAGATGCTGACAAACAACGACAGGAAATATAACGTTACAAATGATACAAGACTAACAAAAGGCTTTTTTTCTGTTTGACGTGAATTTCTCTTTGTCCTTCAAGCCGGCAGCATTCTCTCTGAAGTCGTGGCGACCATGAAAGAGCTTTTCACCTAACATTGAAGTGTGCATCAAGAATGCTACACCTGTAACACAGACAATATAATAAATATCTATATATATATACATATATATATATATTATTATATATATATATATCTATATATTATATATATATATAGAGATAGAGAGAGAGAGAGAGAGAGAGAGAGAGAGAGAGAGAGAGAGCGTGTTTATGGATATCCATTATTCATAACTTTCGTGTGGTGGTCATGCGACCGTGCCCGATGCTTTGGCATTCTCAGTATGGAAGGCGGGAGAGAGGAGGCCTTCTTCGGAAACGCTCCATTCATATGCACTACGGCGTCAGTGCACGTGGCATATAGATTATCCGAGTAGTGCGTCTATTGTGCGTCTACTTATCAAACATTCTTCCCTTCGTTCTCTCTTCCGGTGTTATTTTTAAAACTGGTGAGGATTCCCTCCAACTCGTCACAAGGCTGATGGGAATTGCGGGGCTGATGATAAATTTTGTTTAACGTACATATTTTCAAAGGGTTCTCACGCTGGCAGAAGACATCTTCGGGGTCACGCGAACATGAAAACGCTAATGGCATTCCTAATCACTTGGGATCACTGCATTCAGTGCACGAGCTTTGTCACATAAACCCACGTACTACGTGGAAACGATTATCAGAGTTGCCAATTTACCATCAGGGGTACACCAGGTAGGATAAGGATATAGCAGAGCATAATAGGCTCCTTGGTGGCCACACTTATTGCAATCTTCTGTTACACTGTGGTATATAGTACATCTGACGACGTAGAAAACCCTCATTTCTTATTACAAACCTACTTGTCTATAATAAAACTCTAATTACATGGCATTTCCTGACCCAGGCGCACTGGAACTCAGGAAGAGGTATACTCGTCAATGTTTAATGTTTTTACCTGGTTTAAAGCATTTTAGCAAATTTGTTATATAAATTTTACGTAACACTGTGCATCACATAACGCAGAATAAGTAACACAAAGTTCTTCAAAATGAATCATGGAGGCGTACAGTTTTGTTAGAGTTCAGTCTTATCTCACTGGCTATCCCAGTTACTGATACATTCAAGTCCCATTTAAGGCTAGTAACAACTTCGTTTCATTAAACGATGCCAAGTTGCATAACCTACAGTACACTGTACTATGACCAAAAACTACGAAGGCCCTAAAAACATTACCCTACGGAACACCAACTCTCAAATTACGGTAGGTCTACTTTCTGAAAGTAAGTTAGTTGATTTCTTTCGGGTTTAACTTCGCACATGTTGCATATAAACGTCTTGCTTTAATGAAAAACAATAAGAAACCGATTTAAGAGAGAGAGAGAGAGAGAGACTTAGTGCCAGTGGAGGTGGATGGAGTAAAAAAAAGAGGATCAACTAGATCACGGACTCCGTCACTTACTCTCTTTCTTCTTCTGCAACGGAATGTGTAATGTGTTTACGGTAGATCTTGGTCGCCACATCTAACACAGATGTGCAACCCGCTAAAACCCACCCCTCCATTATTTTTTTTTTTTTTTCCCCCGTTGAAGGATAAACGCCGAGAGAAGAGAAAAGCAGAAAAAGATGTTAACCAAAGACAGACCGAAGAGGATGGATTCCAGACTCTGATCCTTCAATACCAGAAATTGGCCTTGACAAAAGTGAAAGTCAAAATATTTGGACTGGTGCCCTTTCTCTGCAATGTATAGCAGTGTTCTTCGTGTGTTCTTATGCTGGGGTCGAAGTGACAACTACGGAAAAAGGACAAGATAGAAAATATCAATAATAAGGCGTCACGGACACGGGGAATGAATTCTACGATGAAGATTCCAAGAGGCTGCTAACATCCAACATGGACCATATAGCCCTAGTTTTCAAATCCAGGTGAAACACGGGATAATATAATAATAATAATAATAATAATAATAATAATAATAATAATAATAATAATAAAAATGTATCAATAGCCCTACTTCTTTAGACAGACTATATAAAGCCCCATTATATATCCTGACCTTTGTGACAGCGATTGATGACGTAATTTTTGTCTAAGTGCTGCAACAAGAAAGCTTGTAGTCGAAGGTAACTCAAGATACCGCTGCCTTTTCGCAATCATTAGACACAGCTGTATTTATCCAAATCATGGAACAGGAGCAAGAATCGCTACTCAATGCCACATATCCAACTACACCAGGAACACATCACCTAAAGATTTGGGTTACGGTAGACAGCTTTACTCTTACGAGCTGTGTTCAAATTATCTAGCCTTACTCATCCATTGAAGATTTGTTAAAAACTGCTTGACTCGCCGTTCAAGATGTGCGTTTTAATCAGTAGCTTTACTCATCTGTCCACTTTCCAACTGTAGGAAGGTATACACTGAACCTCTTGTAACAAGAGTAGCACCATCTGTATACTAAAGTCTTACTTTCTAGACCAACAATCATCCCACTAATAGAAATGTAAACCAACAAAGAATTTCAACAGGAAATGACTGAATTTCCGGTGTCAATAATTACAGGAGTTATGACACCGGACTGCACACACTGACCCATTAATAATTCGAGTACGAGTCACTGTTGCCAGTAACTAAAACAAGACTACGAGTAAGATCAAGTACGTAGCCTTCAGCACGAATATCGCTACAATTATTCACAGTAGCCTTATGGTTAACCACGTCAGATGCAGCAATAGAATCAATTTCAACATTTTTGGACTCCATCTGTCGCCAAGGTTGCGTCGGATATAACTAGTTAGATCTAAATGAGCATCGCAAACAACCAATTATTATTATCTAAATAAAGGCATATATATACCGCCTGTCAAAGGAGAGCATATCGATTCGAGGTATTTACAACCTTGTTTCAGGATGACCTTGTTAGCAGTTTAGAACACACACTGGACGAAAAAAAAAAAAGACTTGCTTGGAACTGTCGCAATCAATAATTAGAAAATAAAGAGGGTATCGACAAGGTGGCCTGGCCAGCTTCTCCCTCATCCCCAAACCATTCATCAGATGACCTCCCCCTTCAAACCCTGAGGCTGCAGGTGCTGTTATAAAATGACGGTGAGGTCGAAAGTATCCAGGTACAGAGAGAGAGAGAGAGAGAGAGAGAGAGAGAGAGTGGTGGTTTAGGAGCATTATGGTGGTGGTGGTGGTGGTAGCAGAAGTAACCTCACACTTCACATGTGAGTCTCGGCCAACTCTCCAAGGTTACCAACGTCCGGAACGAATAATTCTCTCCTCTGCTTCCCAATCCCCCCCTCCCCCCCCCCCCCAACCCCGCTCCCTACCCCACTACACTAGGGAGGCAGATCAATTAAACTTGGAGAAAATTATTCATCGAATGAAGAGACAAAGTTTACCTTTTACCCCAACCCCCCAAGGCCATTCAGCGCGTGCAATTAATTGAAAAATGTCAAAAATGTACAAGGGTTAGTAATGGACCTCATTACGCTTAATAAATTTACATTTTCCTTCCGATTCGCTGAAGGTTTCAGGATAAAACGTTAATTAAGTGCAGGACAGACAAAGAACGAACAACAAACCGCTTTCTGTTTCGTTTCCCGTGTCATTACTCTCTCGTTACTGAAAAAGATTAAGTATTGCTATGACGGCTAAATAAGCACCGAGAAACAGTCGATAAAAATGAAAGAACAGAAACACTACATCATTATACCATTTCCTTTTTTTATCTTGTATTTTTTCGTGCATTACACAGTATTTTTAGTGAGTTCACTCTTCTAGACAACAATCTTGGAACAGGACCAAGAACACTACATTATTATACCAGTTCCTTTTTTTTACCTAGTATTTTTTCATGGATTACGCAGTATCTTTTATGAGTTCAAGACAACTGTCTTGAACAGGGAACAGGAGAGACGGAACCTTCAGTTTTGTTTGGTGTGGTTGAAGTAGGCTCGTGCCAGCACGGGATCTTGTGGTGAGGTGTAGGAGTATCAGGCCAGATGTAGACGTCCGGATTCCAAAATTCTTTAGGTTAAGCCCTCAGACATACTAACAGACTAAAGCATTTCTCTCTTTCCCTCTCTAGCCTTGCCATGTAAAGCATCACCTACAGCAAACCACTGAGGAGGAGGAGGAGGAGGAGGAGGAGGAGGAGGAGGAGGAGGAGGGAGGAGGAGGAGGACCCAGACGAGCTACATAAGAGGCGGATAAAAATCTGGAACCTGGCGAAGCCATACTCAAGATCCGAGCGTAACCAACAATTTGTTCCAATTTTAGCACCGCAGAAGCCTGTGAACTTCAGTGGGTGATGTTGCTACTTCTTTTCCTACTAACAGCAGTTACGATGTGAATGATTTTTGTGCATATATTTCTACTCATTGCGTTCCTTGTTAGCAATTGTTTAGATGATTTTGCACATAATTGTAACTACTTAAATGTCATTAAAATTCTTTTATGTATACATATGATCACAGAATTTACCAAATGATTCGCTTAACTTTGTATTTGTTGTTAATAACATTGCCTGATTATTATGATAATATAACATATTGTATATTGTATATATACAGATATTATACCTTATAAAGATCTGGATTGAGGTTAAAGGCGTCGCTTTTAAGTTACGTGGTTACCATGAAGCGTGTTATTCACACGTCCTCGGAGCCTGAGGTCCGCCGACTCCTGCTGTCAGAGAGACATGCCTCTTGCTCTAAGGACACGAAGGATGCTGCAACCGTTGTCGCTGTGTTGCCGACTTGAGGTTAAATGACAGCAGTTCTAGAGGTTTAAGGACCTCGTGATCTTTTACAGCCGCAAGAAATAGGAATACTTTCGTTCTGCATCAAGATATGAGAGAGAGAGAGAGAGAGAGAGAGAGAGAGAGAGAGAGAGAGAGAGAGAGAGAGAACAAACAACCACCGGTAAGCCACTGGAAGTCAATATAACCTCAGAGACGTTGAAGGTCAACTGGCATTATTCAGAGTCGGTCGTTTGTATGACTGCGATGTTTTCCCAGCTCTTTCTTCTTCATTTGATGAAAACGCCTGATATTCAAAATTTTACAACGTGAAGCAATAACGGCTTACACGCTGCAATATGCGAGCGTATGCATTTGTAAAAACACAAAAAGTGCAAGCAATTATGAACAATCGAGATGTGAATACATCAGTTTTAAGATTTCAACCCTTCTGTCAGTTTCTTGTGTTGGTGGTTGACAAAACCGATCCAAAAATGGACTGAAGTTTATATTATTATCGCTAAAATTATTTTATGGACAGGAGCAAACAAGGGTCCTGGATAGATGAATGGAACGATAATTCTAACAAGGTAAACACTGTGGGCGTTTAAGGAATCTGCATGTTTTTTTTTTATTTTTCCTACACTCACTTTTACCAACAGACTGGGGTACTAGGAAAAGTATTATCCTTCAGTTGCTACCACACTGACCACGTAATCCAGCGCTGGGTCACCATGCAAGTACCGAAAATAGCGCGAATGATTTTCTCTCGATAAACTGTGATAAGGCCAAATACCAAAAAGAGCAAACATAATGAACGCACCATTTTCCACATACTGGAAGGGCCTGTTAAAAAAAAACTGGCCAAACAGGTCGGTCCTCAAGTTTGCGACTCACAACCAGTATTTTGCGAGGCCTGATTTGGTGCAACAAGGGCGAGGCAGCAGAGCAGGGTTACGAACAATCAAGAAGCTCTCAAGAGCAAAGAGCGGCTGGCATATCGCAGACTTGAAGTGAATCATCAGAGTTGAAAACAAGGGCTGGATCATTTACTTTATAGTGGGTATATATATATATATATATATATATATATATATATATATATAATATATATATATATATATCTGTGTATCTTTTTATTTTAAACTAATCCTACAACTCTCATTTCACCCTAAATACAATCTTAGTATATACAGATAAATATGTATGTGAAATGAGTATGTATATACAGTGTATAGGTATGGGTATATGTATGTATATACGTAGTAAATTCAAGTATGTTGAGCTATAAAAAAATTATATAAATAATTTTATTGACTCTGTACATAAATTACATATGTTGCATATGTATTTATTGTAATAAGATTTCTAAAGTGAATTTTTTAAATAAAAAACACAATAATAGGATGCAATCTTTTGAATAACAATTTGTGTTGGTACACTGACAATCCCGAATATATTCCGAAACAAAGTTTCAGTCGGAACACGGACAACCACGAATATAATGCTAATCTGATAAATACCAAAGCAAGTGTGCGTTAAAGCACACATGTAAATCCACAGTACCCCCAAAGACCCACTAAAAAAGGGTGTACGTCTGTATACAACACAGAAACACGGGCACATGCACTCACGTTACCCATTTCTCCGTCCTTGAAAATTGTTAGACTACTTCTCGCTGCTAAAGGTTTAAAAAGAAACATTTTATTGAGTGAAATATCATGGAATGAAAATGGAATATAGAATTTAGGCCAAAAAAAGCCAAGCACTAGGACCTACGAGGTCATTCAGCGCTGAAAGGGAAATTGAGAATGAAAGGTTTAAATGGTGCAACAAGGAAGAATCAATTGTTAGAGAGGTAGAGAGTAAGATGGAAGAAACAGAATATGAACGGAAGTACAGTAAAAGGAATGAAAGAATATTATGGAATGATACGCATTGATTGCAAAGGTTCAACTTGTACAGAAACACGCACAAACGGCAGACGGTGTGATCTCTCCTAATCGAAAACACTTCGGCCATCAATATTGAAGACGTTTTTTGTAATATCAATTGAAAATCTAGCGAAAAAAATACTATATCACCTACGTAGTAAGCATGCTTTCATCCCACCTGTTTTGACCTAATATCTAATTAATCAGCAAAGTCCTGATCGAAAGTGACCATCATTGAAAAGGAACAAAATGCAGTACTAATCGACAGTCTTTCGGAACGAAGATTAATTTGTCACAAGCATTTCTATCAAAGTCTGAAAACAAGCAAGTTTACACTTGGATAGGCAAAACTAACGACAGCGCCACACACGAGATTACTGAAAAGATTACAGTGATTTGATATACAGTGTTTAGTACACCTTGCAGACTGCAATCATCGATAATCAATCCCAAGCAAATGCAATCTTGAAACTGGACATAGTTATTCCCGCACTGAAACTACACGTACACAAAGACACACACACACACACACACTCACAAAGGCTTTCATAAGTTACGCTTATGGGACTTCCCCCATTCAATCTGTACGACATAAAAAAAAGAAAAACTACAAGTAATCTTCGACTGACCCATCAAGACAGCACGGCTGGTAGCTAAACTCGTTCGTGCTCGAAATGCTCGAGTTCGATGCCCGAGCACGTAGCCTTGTGATCTCCGTTTGATAACGAGAGAGAGAGAGAGAGATTCTCTCCGACCGTAGCTTTGAACATTTCCCGGGTGCCTCAACGGTTACCTACCTATGTGCATGAATACGCGCACATTTGAGAGACTAGCGGTAAGCGGCTACTACTCACTCGCTGTTCATAAGTAAACTTTCAATGGGTTTGAGGCAATAAATCAGTCCTTCCGAACCAAGCACCTGACCAAATCCTTCCCCGAAAGTACAGCGAGTCGGGCACAGGACCGGATGCCATCCCGTGTTTATAATTTTGAGTATACTCGAAAGCACCACGGTCTAGCTAGAATATCTAGACCGTGGCCTGAAGCAACCTTCACTTCACTTGACCGATCAACTTCGTCTTGTATATTCTCCCACCTACCTTCCACCAACTCCTCTCTATTCGCCCAATGTATGTCAATTGCTCTCGAATTGATTACTGTATCCCTGACGTAAGACGTGTTCAGGACAATGTGAAACAGACAGCATCAAGAGAATAATACGTTCCCAGTGATCACCCCACTCAACAAACAAACTCCGATCGTTATGTATTCGCCACAGACAATGACCCCGAGGTTCTTTTTACATTCAGTCTAACACCTCACTGATTATGTATGATTTATACAAGCCATTGCATAACAAACAGGATTGGGTATTGTATTCCTAGCGCGCACGCAAGCTCGCCTTGACATATTCTGCAAACACATACCGCAGCATAATTATCAAAACGAAACTTCATTCCCAAATACACGAGCCAACGGGAATAATCGTGCGGCCGCATGCACACAAGAGAGAGAGAGAGAGAGAGAGAGAGAGAGAGAGAGAGAGAGAGAGGAGAGAGAGAGAGAGCTGTTGACCTTCAAACACTTGGCGAACAAGCAACATTTCACTTAGATCTTCACATCCGTCTTCTCAATACGGCCACCAGCACACGTATCCTGAATATGTGACGACAGTGGAATGACTGACTAGCGGACACCGATAAGGCATGACCACAGCGAGTCCTCCTCATTCACTCCTTGGCAAAAGACCGCTAAACCCGACAGGGACTCGCTTTCAGTTACTAAGTAAGAAAAGAGAGAGAGAGAGAGAGAGAGAGAGAGAGAGAACCACTTTTTGCTCCAACATCTTGATGAGTGTCTGGCCCTACATTAGGCTAATCCTCAACATTAACATTATTCACTCTTTTAAGTTTTTGGAATTCAGTATGCCATTCACAGACTATCAATCTTTCTCTTATATATATATATATATATATATATATAATTATATATATATTATATGTATACACACACCAACATTGAACCATAATTTCAAGGAGTATCCCAATACATATACTACCGAATGCTGTGGTGGAATAGAAAGTGAAACGTTGAATAGAAAGTGCTTCACTTGGTCGTATGGAAAAAAAGAAAATCGGCTGACGCAGAAATATTACCCACAGTAACGGGTAACCTGTAACCTTCAACAACCAAACAGAAGACCTAGAAGTCGCAACCGAGGAAACCTACAAAGGTCCTGCAACTGCAAGTGGACGAGGCCCCTTTTTGTTCTCTCTTCATCTTCTTCTGTCGAAACAGACCAACACTGACATGATTAAATCACTGAAGTGTGCACCAGTAGTTCTCCTTACTTGCCAAAGCAAACATAACTTATTCTAAATGAAGCTATTTATTTGCTATGCGAAAATCACTTACAAAAGCAACCTGAGAAAACATTTGGGTGCTTTGTCCACGCGAACGGTTATGGTATTAAGTCTACCTCCCTGCAATATCCTTTACCGAAACCTTTGTCAGGTTTTGCCATGAATAAAAAATGTAGCCTTATATGCTGCGTGTTGGCTGTCCTTCAGTCAGCAACATAAAGGTTCGTTATCTGCCAAGTTATGTCTCTTGCCCTCTAGGGAGCAGAACATCGTGTGGGAGGGTACATAGTCTTACTTTCCCGATAACCGAAGCGAATAGGACTAGTTTCTGTTTCATTCCCATTCAAAACAGCGCCCTCCCCTTTAATCTAAGGCCTTTTTAGATTTCGCGAGGAATGAAAGCCAAATGGGGAAGACCACAACTAGTACGTGCGCACCAATACTGCACGTACTGTGCGTGAATGAAAACCAGTAATTTCAATTCACATTCATACACACCGACAGAAGGTATTCTGATCCAGTTTCCGAACGAATTCATGCTTGTGTAGACTTTTCCTAAACGATAATCTTAAAGTTACGTATCTAAACAATTTGCTATAATGCAAAACTTCCTATGTATGTGAGAGAGAGAGAGAGAGAGAGAGAGAGAGAGAGAGAGAGAGAGAGAGAGAGGACAATTACCATTGCTGCTAGTTTGCAAGAGCACTTCCCAGCGCTCCTTGCAATAGCTATTGCAACCTTGCATTCTGTATCTCCTCCTTTTCTTCCTCCTCCTCCCCTCCCTCCTCAAACAAGACGTCATTCACGGCTCACATCATGATGCTGGGTTACACGAAATGATGCATACGTCAGGCAGTGTGGGAGTAGAGTGCGCGCGCGTCCGCCACAGACTTAAAAAGGATGAGTGAATCCCAACGCTCGACTACCAACAACGATAAAAGAATACTATAGCCTGCAATTAGAAAGTATGCATTGCATATTTTTTGTTTAAAGCTTCGTTACGACGACTTTACCCAAAAAAGAAATATTTCGGCCAACAAAGTAAAAAGGCAAGCCATGGACGCTTTTAGTAGTGATTTCATGACTTCATAACTGGATCTCTTGGCTCGAGAGAGAATATTCCCAGAATCTGGTCCGCTTTCTTTCCAGTGAACTTAACCCGAGGGAGAATAAGCATTTTGTTCAGTATGTTATGTGTAGGCTGACTATGCATAGGGCAGTTCAATTTAGGCCACAAGATACCGAAAACGCAGTTAACGGAGTTAATAGGACTTTACAGGCCCTTCCATTATTGAAATGTTAATTCGGCTTTCATTTTTCATTTGAGTGATATGGCTTCGTGATATGTGTTACAAGCACAATAACGGATTTATTAGCATAATATTGTATCTTTAAAAAGTTTAGATTGAAAGTCTCGCATGCCAGTTCGGTCCCTATTCCAAAGGCGGTCCGAATGTGTGTGTGGTATGGGATAGAAGGGCTGGTGTGAATGTCCGGACCCTACAAACCCAACCAGCAGGGACACACGACCCTCAAACCCGACGCCATCATCACACGACAGTCGTGACGTATGCATGCGCTTGTAGACCAACGCAAAAACAACGGCTCGCCTCTCCTGATCTTATCTGCATCTACTATAGCTTTTGCACACGTCTCCCTCCATATTAATTCCTACTTCATTCACTGACACCGTTCTAAATGGAGAACGCGTGGTAAACATGATCTAGTTTCTGTCTTCACATATAGAGAAAAAAACTGACATCATATATCAGTTCTTAACTCTGGTCTCTCCCTCAGAATTTGATCTGCAAAAATAAAATCTGCAAACGAGATCTAATCACGTAAACATCTCCACAGGATACATTCAGTCACGGCCACCATTATCCTCCCGCTTACGCAACGAGAGAGAGAGAGAGAGAGAGAGAGAGAGAGAGAGAGAGAGAGAGAATGGGAAAATTATAACAGACGACACCTATTTTATCATATTTAGTCCTCTATTTTATATATATATAATATATATATATATATATATATATATATATATATATATATATATATACTTTTAGAATTTACATCTGTCGGCATTTATTTCGAAATTTCCTGAAGTTAACAAATATAAATGTACTGAAAACCACACTTAAAGGGCATAAAAAAATAAAATTACCCATCTCATCAGTTGCAAGGTTAGGCAAACGTGTCTAAAAACGGGAGAGAGAGAGAAAAAAAAAGAATGAAGAAATTCGTCCACTTGTCGAAGCTGTTTACATAACGAGTTTAAATCCGTCCTTGGAGGGTACAAAATCGTATCTACAAAGAGAAAAAAAAAAAATAATACACGACCTGCAAAGGAACAGCTCACGCTATCGATTTCCGTTTGGGTCGGAACTTCGGGTTTGATTTACTCGAGAATGGAACAGGAGGAGGCGACGTAGATTTGCAATATATATGTATATATTATATATATATATATATATATATATATATATATATATATATATATATATATATATATATAGTTAAGAAGGGAAAGTCACAAAGAAAAAACACATGAAAGATTGCCTCTATTTTTTACTTTGATTATGTAAAAAAAAAAAAAATAAAAACAAAGCAACCTTACTGATATGTAATTATCTTTATTGTATATGGGTAAGTAGTGTTAAAAACTTTAATGAAATAGAAACCTTTAGTTTTCTCAAAGGTAAAATAAATTATTGCAGATGGCTCCTAAAATCTATTTATGGTGACAAACTAAAATCAATCGTAACAGATAGATTTATGAAATTAGTCCTTTAAACTCGAGATAAACTCGAATTATTAGGTATGTATAAAACAAAGAAAACAATTCCCGAAGCTGGTCAATCGAAGGACGAACCGTTCGACATCAACTGCTTCACATACCAACACAGAAAGTTCACCACCACCAGCAGTTGACCAACTTTCTGTGTTGGTATGTGAAACAGTTGATGTCAAGGAAGCTGCTTCACTTTCTGTGGTGGTATGTGAAGCAGTTGATGTCAAGGAAGCTGCTTCACTTTCTGTGTTGGTATGTGAAGCAGCTTCCTTGACATCAACTGCTTCACATACCAACACAGAAAGTGGAGCAGTCGATGGTATGTGAAACAGTTGATGTCAAGGAAGCTGCTTCACTTTCTGTGTTGGTATGTGAAGCAGCTTCCTTGACATCAACTGCTTCACATACCAACAAAGAAAGTGGAGCAGTTGATGGTATGTGAAGCAGTTGATGTCAAGGAAGCTGCTTCACATACCATCAACTACTTCACAGAAAGTTCACCAGCAGCTCAGCACTTCGCTCCATATCCAAACCCGTAAACAGAACTGAGAGCAAATGTAACAGACGATGGGGATGAGAGAGAGGAGAACGAATGAAGCAGAAAAGGGGGTGAAACTTTCAGAAAAGGCAGCTTGATCCCTGCTGGAGCTTTTCAAGAGAAAAGAGAGAAAAGGATCGTGACTGGCTGCCAAAGTGGATCTGCACGAGCAAGTCTCTCTCGTTTGGTGAAATGAAGCGAGGACTTTAATTTTTTTTAAAAAGGTGAGAAAACTAAGCAACAGGCTGTAAAAGTCAACTGTTTGTTACATAGACTTGAAAGTCTAGTGGTTCGTAGGGAGAGATTCGATACAGCAAACATGTAATACAAAGGTGTCGTTGAAAAGACAGGTAAACTGTAGAAGAGGTGGATTCGTCACTCACGTGGGCATGTTTTTTGAGGAAGTAATGTAACTTGTCGGTCTTCGGAAGGAAAACAGCGTAAACAAGAAAATTACTGGCTAAATCGTAACTCAAGTGTTAGGGCTCAACGTCAATCCATGTGTTCAAGATTGATGCATTAATGATCGTTACATTGCTTTTCACTTAAGCGACCCTCTATTAGAAAAGAGTAATGAAACTAGGTAAACATACATAAATACACTTCAGTCAGTCACAAGACTAAACCAGCGATTTTCTATAACGTTCTCAGATACTCTATGGCATAATGACAAGGGGTTCAGTGTGCATGTATGAGTGAAATAAAATAACAAAAAAACAAAGTTCCTTTCCCAGAATCCCTTTTTCTCTGGTCATGGTGCCAAGTCCGTTTCTCTCTCTCTCTCTCTCTCTCTCTCTCTCTCTCTCTCTCTCTCTCTCTCTCTCTCCTTGCGTTGTTCATTGGTGCTGCTTTTCATAACATCAACATAAAATAAAAACGCGCACACACAATATACACGGATAGAAAGAAATATTATGACAATACCGGATGCTTTTCCAACGCATTACATACATACGGGATGCGTCTCCCAACTTCAATCTCTCGCCGATAAAAAAGCCGGCCCCCCCCCCCCCCCCCCAACTAATTTCGGTCGTATCCCTTTAAAAACGCAACAAAGAGTGAAAAATCTTGGCAAGACTTTTCCCAGAGTGAGTTGGCTGCATGGAGCCCAATTCCCTTCCCTCATTAGTATGGCCGCCTCTTACAGCAACAGTGAAGGCGGACTGTGTGGCACACTTCCCAGCCAATTGTTCCTCCAGGAGCCTTGGTGCAGTTGTTGAGAGTATTTACACAGCTGTTTGGCAATGACTCATTGTCTTGGTGCCAAGCCCCCCGCAAGAGAGACAGAGACACACACACACACACATACAGAGGGAACGCTTTCGTGTGTACCTATGACAAATTCGTGTACATGTACGCGCAGAGCTGCTGCTGCTTCCATTTATAAACAAGAGTTGCCTACAAAAACAGCCAGTGGCTTTGTAACAGAGTTAACTAAGTCACTCAGTGCGGATATCTAACTCCGCCAGCTGAAAGGAACAAACACAGGCGAATAACATCCGGTAAATACTGCTCTTCTCAATGAATCACACACATACAAAAACGCATCTTCTTTTCACCTACCTCTCCCCTTCTTTTTTGGGGGGAATGAAGCTGTATATACCATAACACTGATTATAAGAACTTATACATACATACATACACATATATATGTCAGTATACATGCATGTTTAAAAAAATCACAGTAGATGCACGTGACTTCATTATATTAGCGAATACCACAGGAATACGACTTTCTGCCTATCATATTCCTATCATTTTCCTGTGGTATTCGCTTACATACATACAAGCATTATATATATATATATATATATATATATATATATATATTATATATAATATATATTATACGTATATATAAATATATATATAGTATGGTAGCATAAAATGAATACACTATACACTGTAGTGTGCAAGTATCTTGCCAGCTTGGCAAAATCTTTTCAGAAAAAAGTCCTACGCAGAAAAAAAAAAAATCAAAGGACGAAACCCACCGACACCAGAGAATACTCCTTCAAACAGCCTTTGCACATGACAATCGGTTCGAAATGCACTGCTGAACAAGGAAAGTGCTCTGGATTTTGAAGGCCAAGAATCTCGACGTCATTTTCAAGAACACCAACCACATGACTGTGGGGGTCTAGTAGAAAAAAATGATTGAATATTTCCTATAGTGACCCCTAAAGGGTTTTAACCCGGTATGTATCCACAAATCCACCATTGCGGCTTGTATACAAGCCCGTTTAGGACGACCGCAAAAACATAAACAAAAGATGTAAATATAATCAAGATCATGACCCGCCAAGAAATATCAGTCCAAAATAACGACCCCCGAGCTTTGTTGGGGTCACTTTTGGAGGAATAACAGTTATTCCTCTAAGAAAGATCCCAGAAATTAAGAGAGCAGACAGACAAAGCGAAAAGATATCTCCGGGAGGGGGGGGGGGGTGGGGGGGGGGGGGGGAGGAGGTATTAATATCAAGGGCATCCATCAGTAGAGTAGAAACGTTAAATTCAAAACTCTTTTTGTTCCCCAAGTGTGACATCTGAGAGGTTGAGCTCATTATAGTAATGACGAGCGATTCCCTCCAAGTGCAGAGGAGACCACGTAGTCTCGTTCATGGTGTTAATACAAAGATCCATGAAAGCTTCAAGCTTCAATGAACGTAGTACATAGTGCGTATATATAAATGCTTGTGTGTGTGAGAGAGAGAGAGAGAGAGAGAGAGAGAGAGAGAGAGAGAGAGAGAGAGCTGCTGGTAATTACAATACAATGTGACGGGAATAAATAAGAACAGACTTGTTGAAATGTTTCCTCAGAGGCGCTTATTTGCTGGTAACAAGTGGTTCCCAAACAAAGTGAAATGACTGCCAACAATACTTCGGAAATATAGAATTGTGAGGAAAACACGTTAGGTCATGTGTTGGTTCGAGGTGGGCGGGTGAATAATTTTACAGCCGTAGTAGCAGGAGTGATTGGGCTGGCAGTGTAGCTGAACATCAACTCGTTCTAACTAAAGTGAAAATAGAACGAAAATTTAAACACGATGGATGATAATTGGTCTGAGATTAAAGATCACGAGGTGTAAGGACTCTATGAGGCGTGTGCAAAGCCTGCCTGCATCTTCAAGAAAAGTTAACGAGTCTTTGGTGAAGATCACTCCTAAAAAAATATGCAGAAAAATAAGAAGCTACAAATAGAAATAGATGCATAAAATGCGAGAAACTGCAATATAATTTAATGACTACCACGTTGAGGTCTGTGCACGAACATATATATATTTAGGGACAAATAAAAAAAAAAAAAAACACGGGATTCCAGTGACACAACTTTCCTAATCAGTAGCGGATGCCAACACACACGTTCTCATATCTGCACCTCAAGATTTCTTTATGACCAACCTAATGTGCAGAGATTAAAAACAATAAAACATCTCTTTAAGATGTATATTTAACACCAGCAGTACGACAGATCTCATTAGTGACATCGCGAGACTGCAAGGGAACGTGAAATGTGACACTTCCTACAGAAAGTGTGTCGATAAATACAATACCGAAACCATTATTATAATCGCAGTTCCCTGCTTCAGAGCCGCGTCTACCCAATCCATATCAACTGAACACTCACCCTCTTCTCTCAGTGACTTCTCTGTCTCACCCTTCTTGGTGTTTAAATGTTTCTATACCACGTCCATCATCTACCTTTCCAAACCATACTGTGCACCAACGTTCTCAAACAGCTATAATTTAGGAGTGGTGGGTAAATTGTCATTATTATATAATAATAAAAAAGCATAGAGATACCCTCAAATACAAGAGTTTAAATTACTTTGGTACCATTCATGAAAGGACAATTCTTAAAAACTGTGATGTGTTCACTACATCCAGACCGTTTTGGGTCTTTCGTAAATGCGACATATTTCGTAGCTTGTTCGTCGTAGCAGAATCTTCAGCAGTGCATCCAGGACGTTTTTAGGCTTTCAAAACATGCCAGGAAATAAGAGCTTGCTCGTGATAGGTAACCCTCCCAAAATACGGCAATCCCAGTAGAGTATATATCCACCAGCAACTTTAATGCTCACTAAAGCGCGCAAGAACAAAGGGAATATTTCGAAAGCTATTTCCAGCTCACTGCCGTGGGAAGTGTGAGCTGTGGGTATTCAAGTTGACCAACAACAATCAGTCGCCCACCACCAGAGAAATCCTACAAAGCAAAATCGATGGTATTTGCTCTCTCTGGGACGCTTCGCGCGTCTCCAACTGAATAACACTGTGAGATATATATATATATATATATATATATATATATATATATATATATATATATATATATATATATATATATATATATATATATATATAATATATATATATATATATATATATATATATATATTATATATGTGTGTGTGTGTGTGTGTGTGTGTGTGTGTGTATGAAGACGATACATATGCTAAAATATAACAATAAAATCTCTGTTAAATTATGATAAATTTAAGTCAACTTTGATAAAATTCTGCATGTAAAATATTGTATTATATTTTCTCTAATAAAAGATGAAAAAATATACTTTCAATCAAAATCCATTTTCAGAAAGCAAAAGAGAACTGACTGTTCCAAAAGATTATTCAGGAGATAAGAAAACTTCTACGAAAGTGATGTTGACTGACTATTCCGGCATCAGTGACATCTAAAACGTACATTACGAGCTACAGTTACGAATACCGAAAAAAAATTTCACGACGTATTTTGAAAAACCCCTTCAAGGTTTCTATTTAACCTCGGTGTAATTTATACCATGAGCCACTCCTACCATTCATTCATTCTCTCTCTCTCTCTCTCTCTCTCTCTCTCTCGCTCTCTCTCGTCTCTCTCTCTCTCTCTCTCTCTCTCTCTCTCTCTCTCTCTCGACATATTCACAACTCAAGTATTGAAATGGGGAAGATATACTTTCGTGAAGACCAGGAATGTAATTACTGGTGATTCGAAATATCAAACGATTCCCAACATCAGCATTGCGTTATATGAGTCCTCAAAAATCATCACGCTCTTTTCGACAATTTTCTCTGTTCACAACAATGGAAAATAAGGATTGAAAATTTATATATTTCTTATTCGTAAGTGCACTTAACTACTTGCAATATTTAAACCACAGACTCAATCGCTGACAACCAGCGTTTACAAAAAAAAAAAGAATATCAAGAAAATTACCGATGACTCATTTCTTTGAGGTGACAAAGCAAGATTTGGAGAGAGAGAGAGAGAGAGAGAGAGAGAGGAGGGAGTTAGGCGAGAGAGAGAGAGAGAGAGAGGAGATTCAAACCGTAGAGATTTGATTGAGAGAGAGAGAGAGAGAGAATTCAAACGTCCATCGTCATACGTTTTTGCCTCAAGAGTTTTTATCATCCTTCATCCTATTGCAAGTACAAGATGTTAATTCCCAGAAGGCATTTGGTGGTCACGTTTCCTTGAGTAACGCTACGAAGCAACGAAAAAAAATTCTGAACTCACATTCCATTCAACAGATCAAAAAGCAACAAACAAATAAAAATAAATGGAAGAGAAAATCGTTGTGTAACACCCACATAACTAATGCAACAGACGCGCTGCCAGAAATTCCTGGAGAAAGACCTGATATTAATTTCTCTCAGCAGAACAAAAACTTTCAAATATGTATTATTATTATTAATTTATTATTATTATTATTATTATTATTATTATTATTATTATTATTATATTATTATTATTATTACTATTATTATTACTTCAGTGAATAGCCCAAAAGAATTCTGCACAACTCTAAATGAACATTAAAAAATTAAATGCTATATAAAGAATAAACAAAAACAAACTTCTCGTCAATTAACATAAAATGCCTGACTTATTTTTTTAAAATATTCGAAACACGCTGTTGTTAATATTGGGAGCGGCCATAAATGATGTTGAAGGCTGATAGTAAACACTCAACTGTCTGTAATACTTAAAAGATTTTAAGAATCACTGACTTAATATTACCAATACACACACACACACACACACACACATCACAATATATATATATATATATATATATATATATATATATATATATATATATATATATATATATATATCAGTACGAGAGAGAGAGAGAGGAGAGAGAGAGAGAGAGAGAGAGAGTAATTTCTAAATCTTTTGTAGACGTACTACCGAGAACAACGAAACGCTTCCGGTGACAGTGAGTCTAGCGCCCACGATGGGGAGGAAACGAGAGGCGAAAATCCCCAAATTAGACGGAGAGACTTGGAGACAGACCCCCGGCTGCTTTCAAACATTACGAAGAAAAAATTCGATCATGTCACTGCGGGATTTGCCAGCCGTACCCTTCCCTCCCTCCCTCCCTTTCCCTCCTCCTCCTCCTCCTCCCGATGCCAAAGGCTGCTGCTGGTGTGATTTGAACACCAGCCAAAATGTTAGAGGTCATCCGCTAAATAAGGAACATCACCGAATGCAGCTCGAGGCACACGCACGGTGCCCCTTTAATTGATATTTTCGTTGTAAACTGTGCACAAATAAAAGCGGGAGTACCTCCAATCGCAGAGCGAAATTATTGTGGTACTTCATTCAATCCCAGGCTTCTGTATCACTAGAAGACTTATGCAACGACTCGGATGAACACTTGCGCTTATTTATAAATAACAAGGTCTGGAGATCGAATCTGTTCCCCAGCTCTAGAATGATAACATCTTAACATCAAGGGCTGATGTTTGTGGATGATGCAGAATGTTTTGTGATATAATGTTTAAGTTTTAACGACTGATTAAACAATTTGAAGACAATTAAGGGGGGAAAGTTACAACGCGTAGAGCGAAGGTAAAAGTTAAGTGGAATGAAGTTATGGCTTCTAGAAGAACGGAGCGTGAGAGCGAGGTAAAAGTTGAGTGGAATAAGAAGTTATGCGATGTGGAGAGTAGAGAGAGAGAGAGAGAGAGAGAGATTACACAATGAGAATGATGGAACTATAGAGTAGGTGAGTTGAAGTAGGTACACACCGTAAAATCGACGAGGAGTTGGAGAGCGAAAAGTTGAAACTTACGAGGTAGCTGCTGTTGAGGCAACCCCTCATTAACAGTGAAAACTGGTCTTTTGATGACTGGATGCAAAGAAAATATGGAAGCTGTAAAGATGTTCAACCTGTGTGTCCACTAAAGGCCGTTAGGAAGGGGAATGGGCAATGATAAATCCAGAGCACGTTGTGGTATAAAGGTTGCCATAAATGAAGATATCACCATTCCTGTTTTGAAGCACTTGAATGCTAGACTCAAATGGGAGCACGTATGTCGATCACAGTGTTGTACAATATGGAAGAACAAGACTGACCTACAGTATAATGGGGTTGACTGGGCAACGTAAAGTGTTTGAAAGAAAGGGACCTTGGAATTCTGATGCAGTCCAGTGCACGGAGTGATGAGTGAGTGAGCTGCATATGAATGGATGCCATGTTTGCGTTAAGTATGCTGTTGTGTGGGTATATAATGAAGAAGCAAATAGGCAGTATAATCCCTTGTTCTGAACCTAGGATTAACGTGTGTTAGTGACCAGTTTTTTCTCACATAGCAAAATTGCTAACGGACGATGTTTATTGCTGAACAAAGCCACGAAAAAAAGGACAAATGAATACACCAGCAACGATAGATACGTGTATTTACATGAGATTGGCGTGCGTTTGTTTTCATTAGATATGAACTTGACTGCAAAATTTTGAGAAATAAAACAACAACACGAATCACGGCAAATAGAGAGGCTGTGAAGAAATACTGTGGTCCTCAGGCCATTTCCAGTGCAAACGTACGTGTCATATGTGCACATCAGATAATAAAATTATTGAGCGCAGGGAGTTCTTGTGCACCCAAAGAACATGCTACACCGCAAAATTTAATATTCACATGGCATATTTAATAACAATAAAATCCATGTAACCTGAAAAACACAATCATTCACATACGCCTAGGCACTAGTACAACTATACACATATAAGAGTGAATGGGTTTAAAAATACCTTAAGTGTGTATTCATCCACAGAGATACTTCAGTGAGAAAGCATTACTTGGGTTACATTCACGAGGATAAAAGACTCAAACACAAGTGTAGTACACATAAACGCACTTGCTAGATGCTATCAGGTCTCCTCCGTGTCCGCCATGTCAGCACAGTGTCACTACCCTTCAGAGACTGATGCTCATTATTTTGCACCAAGCAAATTGGCTCACTGTCGGGACGGTTAAATAAGGACAAGCCACGCAGCAGCTGTCAAGTGAGCTTCAACCTTACACGTGCCTAATTCTTTTCATTATCAAATCAGTATCTATTCATACACAAACACACAACACACACACACACACACACAACTCGATGCCGTTTTTTTAGCTCAGGAAAAATGAAGGAGCAAGAAAGAAGGGAAAATGAAGATGGGTGGAGCCCCTTCCTTGAATGGCAGAGTTCTTAATACTCTCAAGGCTGGAGAGATGACATAAGTCAGATGCTTGAAAGAATATATACAAGCAAGGATGGTGGATTAAGAAAAGGTGTAAAACGAGCTCACAATGGTTCACCGGTGACACTGAAGCGAAGCATCAACGATCAGTTGATAAGAGTTTGACAGGATTCTTAAAGGGCAGAAGCTGAATGTCAGCCAGAGTAAGTTAATGAAAGAAAATAATGGATGATAGGACAGATACGTAGAATGTCAGCAAGAATAAGTTAGTGAAAGAAAATAATGGATGATAGGACAGATACGTAGAGATAAAATTACAAGTGGCAGAAAGATTAACGCTGGCGGGGGGAGGGGGGGGGTGCAATAGATAACTTGCAAGTCTGGTCGCGCGTAAAGAATGGTGTACGATACATTGCTGAATAATGTGAGTGGAAGGAGGCCAAGGAGAGGGAGACTGTGAGATAATGACAGAGCCCTTCATTCGAAGGGCCGTGACACCTAGGATACATGAAATACTTTTTGATAAAAGAGAATTTCAAGTTTCATTACAGTAACTTGTTATGAGACTTGTTTCAGAAAACGTACTTTCGTTGATTAAGAATATTTTCCCCGTAGTGGCAGCGCCGCCCAGCAGCACAAAGGCAAGTTTGGCAGCTGGGTGAATTTTGGAAGGCAGTGTCATCGTACATGAAGTGAACGTATAGCAGGGCAATGAGCCATGCAAGAAGGAGCCTTCGGGGTGGCTCGCTATCGACTGTTGTTTTAGATTTAGCTAGCCTTATGCCAGCACAGGCTCTTGCTCTAGAGCAGCACGTAATCGATGCATCACCTTCTCCGAGGTGCTAGTACTAAACGCTGTATGGTAAAGTAGTAGACCGCCTTATTTGGATATCGTTTATTCGTATAATTCGTTGGCCACACAATACACAAATGGGTGCTTATAGTATGTCATACTTTGATACCGTAGGGGGATAGTAAACACGACGTCCCAAGGAGCTTCCACCATGTTTAGTACTAGCACTTCGGAGTAGGTTACGTGCAGATAACATGCCATAGTATTACCCTTTAAAAAGAAAGCAGCGACTCTAAAGCGCATCCCTGAAAGGTCCGATGAAAAACAACAAAACAACAAATAATAATAATAATAAAAACATTTATGAAACCATAAAAGCGAGAGAACAAGCTCAAAACCGGTATAGCGACCCCCGTTAAAAGGAACACGCTTGTCACCAGGGAAGTTGGTTCATTAGTACCCTGAACACAAACAAGGCGAGGCAACAGCGCAGATGATGGTAGTGCTCTAACACAAAAAGAATTTTTTTTTTTAACGATAATTATTACAGAGAGGATCTACTTCAAATTAACTGTATAACATGCTGCTGAATATTTCTCTAGATTAGAAGATAGAGCCAATGAAGGCAAATAATGTTAATGGTGTGTGTGTGTGTGTGTGTGTGTGTGTGTGTGTGTGTGTGTGTATGTATGTATATGTATATATATATATATATATGTATATATATATATATATAATATACATATATATATATAATATATATATTATATATATATATATATATATATATATATATATATATATAGTGTACGCAGATGATTCACCTAAACGTCCCGGTCTTCTAGGCATGAAATAATGTAATTAAAGCAACCTGACGGGAGTGGCTGCATTGAAAACCTGTCTCTAGAGCTCAAGGTAAACACACACACACACACACACACACACACAAAGAGAAGACTTGATTTCAGAATATTGGTATGGCAGAGAACAGAACAACTGCAAAATTGTAATGATTGATTCACCGAACCGTGAGCCTAAGTGATGAAGCCAGTCGCAGTGTAATGTAGCCGTACGGCGTTGTCTCTGACATTTTTTTCCTTGAAACGTTACAGGGTGTTTTAAAGGCTGTTGACTTTTGAAATACAGAGCAACATTTTTTTACCCATCCGCAAGTTCTTGAAGAAAGACTAAAAAACGAAACCGCCAGCCCATTCCCATTCGAGGAAAACTGTAACGGCTCCGCACTAATGAGGCCAAACGCGGTTGAACACTTTCTCTCGAAAATGACTAATCTCTCGCGGCAATTTCACACCGTTAACGGTCGTTTTACTCATTCCTTCGTTCTCTCGTACATCATCTCTGCTGGTGATAGCATCCTGACGTCTATACCAGGTCTCATACACCTCATGACGCTTGTACTAGTCAAGTTTGACGCGTGCGAAGGAACGTGGTCCCGTGATGGCATAAGCCGTCATCTCATCCGAAAAACCAAGATCTCGTAACCAGTTCTTGATTTCCGCCGTCTTCCCTGTCATTCCATGAAAATTCGTTCCACTTTTCTTTATTTTACATCTTCCACCGATCCTTTCACAGATACACCAACATCAAAATTACGTATACAACTGCCTTGTGACAGTTCAGATCCAACAGCAGAATTACGCGGAGCAATAAACTTGCCTATGGAGCACAGACATGTAACAACTCAAATCGAAAGAACCAATTAAGAAAAATAAATTAAAAACATATTCTACAACTGTTCAGGTCACGAATTATAGAAGTGAGTATATCAGTCACAGGTGTTCCTGACAGCTACAACACCTGTACGACGACAAAACACTTGTTTTTTTTTTATGAGTATTTCCCGAAAAGTCAGCATTAAAACATTGATACTTCTTACTGTAGTCATTTTCTTACCGCCACAACCGCAAAATCATCGTAAAAACCGGGAAAAACACGACAAAACACTAGAAATAATTCAGCATTTTTTCTCAACACAAAACCAGTTTCTGGAATGGTGGTTCCACATTTACAAAATCTAAGTTCGGCACAATTCTAAATTTACCACCAAGTCTTTTAAGGCTCGGAGATCTTTGCCCTGCAATTCCTCAATGGTTCCTTGGCTAGTCCTCAATGATTTAGTGGTCACTGATCAGTAACTGCTGCAGTGTGGGGCCGGCAGTGGGAGGTTGAAACCAACATTCTTTGGAAGCTTGAATTTCAAGTCAATGGCCCCTTTGGTGTGCTTGTTCCGTGTGGACAGGTTTCATCTGCTGAATAATATGATAATGATAATAGACTTGGGCTAGATGTAAAAAAAAAAAAGAAAAAAAAGGGACAAATAACCGAAGCCAATTCTCATTGAATGAAGACGCTGGGTTCAAGAATCTTGATTGAGGGACAATTTACTTCACTCTTGCATCACATCCAGTTGCAGAATCAGGCCGGACATCACGGCCCATCATAATCATGTCAAATTATGACCAATTGTATGCAGTACAAAGTAAATTTAAGTACATAGATGTATAAAAAATATTATGACTATATATTTGTGGATTTTGTACATAAACTACATAATATTGTATATGTATTGAATTGTAAAATGAACTTTAATGTGTATTTTTTTTAAAGAAAATAAAAATCCCACTTATGATGGTCCTCAGTGAAATATTTCACCACCAGGGAGAAATGGAAAATAGAAAAGTATTCCCACAAGCATTCATCAATTCAGTAGGTTTCAACCACATCCAACATAAAAACGCGTCAACTTACTATGCATCAAGTGACAAAAATCCAAATATGAAACGACGAACCAACAGAAAAACAAGAAAAAAAAGGAGGTATTCAAAAGTTGGGATGAAACTACCCGGGGCATCTTCGGTGCACAGATTGGCACCTCCGCTCCTAGAACCAAGTCCTCATGCACCAGTGATTCCTTAATTGAGCCTCGCCAGTCTCGAGTAGTTAGTGACACAGTGAATGGTGCATTAGCATCTGGGTCCCCAGATTTATTCATGTCAATGACATACTTGCAATGCTGGCCCAACCAGATTAACCCAACATGAGGCGGATATTCATAAACTACTCTCAAACGAAGATTGCATAACATTCTTATTTGTTTTGATACAGACTTTTCATGATATGATTACACCGGTAATGCGGACTAAGGCTGAGCTCATGCGAGCGCACATACACACACGCACACGAACACACACACACGTCTGCACGTACATAATAATGCCAGTATATAAACATGTATGAGGGGGCGTGAGTCTGAATTAAAAAGGGAGCGAGTATTTATGCTCTACTTGCCCTAATCATGCGAACGCACCGGTGTTCCTCATGGGATCAACTGACTGATCGAAGGCTATCTGACGCCATAACTGTCTTGTCAGGGTCACTGACGCCGAGACTGTGACTGACATCCCCACACACAGTTACACAGTTAAATTTCCTGCTATTCTGACATGAAGTGTCATCTAGCAAGACGGTCTACAGGACACGAATAACTACGAAGTATCCGCCAAATTCTAATAATGTTTTGATTTTAAAATACAAAATACGTGACGTCAGTGAAGATGCGGCAATTACTACGTCCTGTGACTAATGATCCAGAATTAACTTGAAGGACGACGACACCTGCAATCCAGTATCGTTATCATCATAAATTCTTTCCCAAGCTGAACCAAAAATAAAACACACTTGTTATAGATTTCGTAACTACAAATGCAGGTTTACCAAATGAATTTTCTCTCTCTCTCTCTCTCTCTCTCTCTCTCTCTCTCTCTCTCTCTCTCTCTCTCATACACACACTAATACAAAACAAAGAAAAATCACCTAACACAGTATGGCTGAATCTCAGAGGTGAGACAATGATTTTTCTACCCTCTATCTATCTGCATGTCCATTCTGGCATTGTAATACCCATGTACTAGAAATCCCGAACGTATGGGAAGGTTAACCCAAAAGGGTGTGCATATAGGGCGAATTATTTTAACAAAACGAATCGTAATATTCGACCACAGCCCAGAAGCACACATTCCATATTAGGTTTTTAATAAAACAAAAATAATAAATAATAAAAAAACACGGTCACAACTGTTAGGCTCTTATGCAACTTCCTGGCCATGGGAGTCGACGGCATTTTTGTTTGCGTCGTGTGTACACGTTCTGAACGGTAATAACACCAATACTTGAAAAAGGGCAAAGAAAACGTATGCATACACAAGTGGTTGAAAAAAGGACTAAGCCATTTAAATCAGGACGAGTAAGGTGGCACTAATGTCTATCAAAACTACGGCATGATATATCCACACCTTGACAACAAGACACGAAAGATCTCGCGAACCGACGCAATGTTACAATTCCAGCGCCAAGCAACCTTGCATACTGCTTTTGAGAAACGAGTAGCATGAACTTACATGCAGGCTGGAGCTCAGTATCCCAACAGAAGCAGAACGCATTTTCAATGACGGCATATCATCGTCACTTTCATCGAATAATAATAAAAAAAATTAATTGGTGCTATCAAGTACAAGGCGTGATCCGACCTGCAACTTGCACGAGGGGCGCTAAAACCTACGGTCAAATAGCGCGTTGTTTCACCAACGAAAATTAAAATGAATGTGCTGTATCTTATTAGAAATAATTGTTCTGTACTGTTTAACATGCACATTATGTATTTTTTTTTTTTTTTTTTTACATTTTCACTCGAATAAGTAAATCATAAATATCCTATCCTAAAATTCCTAACTTTAACTCAACGCAAAACACCTTTTTCAGACATTTTTAGGCTTTTACATAGGGCTTTCCTAACACCACACAACAACAACAAAAAAACAAACTAGTAAGTAGGCTTACTCCCCGCGTAAGCGAAAAACCACTAATTAATATTACCAAAGCAAAAGGTAACCAGCAATGTCTTGGTATTTCCAGAATTCTGCCAGGTATCTCATTGAATAAACATCAGGATAACCAGGTCCTAATTAGCGTCTCTGTTCAGGGTGACCATAAGCCTGTACTTGCATCGAATGATGTATTGATGCCTCTTTGCATCAATGGTCTTCCCCTAAATTAGCATTGGAAGGGATCGACTGATATAACGCAAGCGTCTTCTGACCAACTGAATTACTTCCTTATCGTCGACGGATGCATGACCAAAGTCTGTCTTCGTAGAAATTGCAGGTATATTGCTGTGGGTGAACCCTGATCCTCATTAATGCAACGAAGACCCGAAACAACACACCAGAATATCAACTCTCTCTCTCTCTCTCTCTCTCTCTCTCTCTCTCTCTCTCTCTCTGCCCCAGTGACCACTTCTCGTACATCATGAATCGACGATTTGTATGTCTGTGATGGAACACGCCATGAATTTAACAATCAACAATCATATATATATATAATATATATATATATATTATAAATTATATAATTATAATATTTCTAAAATTAGCTATTGAATTTTATGGTCAGAAAAGTACAAGATCAGAAAACATGGCGGTGGCGTAAAGTAGCATCATGGACGGTCGGGTGTGCATGATTATAGTAGGACCTGTGAGTAAAGAGAGAAGTCCTGGCTCGTAAAAGGAAATGTCTGATTGAACCTGAGGATAAAGGGACGGGTGGGCGCGTAGGCGTTAAAGGGAATGACACGCACACGCACACACACTCACACACACACACACACACGATTATGACCTGAGGATCTGTGATACCCATGAAGAGCGTTGGGAAGCGCAGCAAAAACATTTAGGGCCAAATGTATCTCCCAGCTGCAGCACACACAGGCTGCGAGTGTCAAATAATATTGACAGAATGTTTTGTGCTTATGCATCACACAAGAACTTTATGCAAACACGCACGCACACTTTATTTATACATATATGCATGTATATAAATATATATATAATGTATGTACGCATATATTATTAAATGAATGAAAGGCGAAGCATATCCATGTACATTTTCCTGTCTATCTAACAACATACGCACATTAACTGACACACGTCGGCCGTCGTTTATCCCAGGGTCAGTGTGTCTCCCACTACAGTAACCAGAATGGAGAAACACTGATCCGATATTCGAGAAGACTCGTAACGTTCCTAAGCTGGCGATAATCCGTCTCAAACTTCTCTTATAATATTAGATGTGAGCTCGAACATGGTACACTCCCCTCGCATGAGGGTGTTCCAAAAGCTAGTATTTTGTTTATGAGACTGATAAATCCACAGGCGCCTCTCTCTCTCTCTCTCTCTCTCTCTCTCTCTCTCTCTCTCTCTCTCTCTCTCTCTCTCTCAGCTGCTACACCAGAGTTCCCACTTGGGTCCTCTCGCTGGTGAGAGGGTGAATGCGCTGGTGCTACAATATGAGATCAATCATTTATGTAACTATACATTATCTCAAGAGTATATTACCGCTTACTCAGGGAGTAAGCCTACAAACTACTTTGTTGTTGCTGGATGTTAATGTTGTTCTTGTTTTGGAGGGGGAGGGGGGTAGGAAAGCCCTACTGAAAATTTTCACCTAAAAAGGTTTCAAAAAGGTGTTTCGCGTTGAGTTAACGATTCGGGAATTTTAGGATAAGATATTTATGATTCATTTATTAAAATGAAAATGTAAAATATAAATAATACGTATGTTAAACAGTACAGAACAATTATTGCTAATGAAATAGAGCGTATTTATTTTAATTTTTGTTGTTTTCATAGTTTAGGCTCTCTCTCTCTCTCTCACCGAAAGACATTCGACTATAAGAAGCCTCAGGTTCAATTCTGGGAGAGGAAGGAACTGGGGGAGTTCCTTTAATTCCATTAAGGTCCTGTTGACCGGAGAGTACAAACAAAATGCAAACTGCTACACGCTCGGTTGGGTGGCCTAATCAATTAGAAACCATACCTATTCAAGGTCGTACATCCAGCTCTTTCCTCCGTATTTATTGCTGTAATAGTATCCATTAGGGACGCTAAAATGAACTAGGAAACGGTCGTCTATGTTTTAATGGAATTATATTATTTTCTTGACGATGCTTACAACTCTCCAACTGTCACTGTCATTCATGTCAAGGTACGAAAGTAAAATAGTAAGCATTGCTGAAATCAATAAATGCTAAGAATGTTTTAACTCTTAACAATCAATCAAGCCCAACATATATATAATATATAATATATATAATATATATAGATATCTATATATATATATATAATATATATATATATGTATATATATCTAAATGTAAATATATATATATATATAATATAAGTAACTAAAATGTAAAGATTTGAAACAGGGCAGACAATAATTAATAAATAAAGAAAAAAAGATGTAAGCACAAATGTTTCGGACGCAATTTACTCCAGAGTGACACATATCCGGGAACAGGTCTCTGTACCTGATACAAAACACCTGCCTCGTGTCAAGAACAAATGGTCCTCAGGTGAATAAATATATCTAAGGAGACTACAGAGAAGAACCGTGATAATGAACGTCACTAAAAACCGCAGCCAAATTAGAACCAAACTTTAAATTTCCTGGATAAATTTACTATAAGAGAAAGGAATTAATGACCTTATAAACGGTTTCACAACAGCAGTGTAAGGATTAATCCAACGGAGCCTTTCCGTTGTCAGTCGATGGCATGCATTTTAACAAGTAATAACTATTCGTAATAGATTTGTACGTCATACATGTGCACACTCATAATAAATTAAACTTGCCTAACATGAAACAAATTTCCACTAAACTTTCTAGAAAAGAAGTATGAAATAAATAAATGAATAAATAAATAAATACACAAAATGACAACAAATAAGATTCTACACAGGTGAGCGTCGTTGTGGCTTTTGATCGCAACCAACCCGTCCAAACGTCAGGAACAATTGTGACTTAACACCTGTTGCCGCAGGTGTTGAGGCAAGTGTTCAGCAGCGTGAAACGTACACACGGCGTGAATTGGGGGATTCTTTGTTTATAATTGTTATTGTCATGACTAAAACTTACTTTTACCAGTTTTACGATCACGACCACAAATGTTGAAAAAAAATGATAAATTAAATTTCCACAACCGCTGCCGAAGTGCAGCACTGAGATACAACTGTCAAAAATGATAAAGCATTGACCTTCCACATACGAGTCGCTCTATTATAATTGTCCTCACTGAACCGGCGACCACCAAGGGATGCTAGACGCAGTCGGCACTCAGGTCTCTGTGACCATCTTCCGAAAATCATGACTTGCAAATTAAAGGATAAAACTGACTGGTACCAATCTGTAAACATGAAAATCGCATAGGATAAAAAAAAAAATTATAAATAAACAAAAGTTTTTTCAGTGCAATCGATTATTCTTTAACTACAGCATACAATGAAGGCCACCAAAAATAGATCTATCTTTCGGTGGTCTCGATATAAAGCTGTAAGAGCCCCGTTGCCAGACGCCCGATCATGTCGAACTTTAACCGTAAATAAAATAAAAACTACTAAGGCTAGAGGGCTGCAATTTGGTATGCGTGATGACTGGAAGGTGGATGATCAACATACGAATTTGCAGCCCTCTAGCCTCAGCAGTTTTTAAGATCTGAGGGCGGACGGACAGACAAAGCCATCTCAGTAGTTTTCTTTGACAGATTTTACGGAAAACAAACAAGCACAATCATTTTCTCTAATGAAGTGCGGCATCAAATATAATAATAATAATAATAATAATAATAATAATAATAATAATAATAATAATAATAATAATAATAATAAAGTCACTGACAAGGGGCCCCCTTTCGATGCCATAACCTGGATGCACCCTGTGTTTAGAAAACTTCATGGAAGGCCCTTATGCAATATGCTGTTCCATCTACAAACAATGCACCGCTAATCTCTACCATACATGCACTCCAGCGCTTCCAGGATACTGGAACCCTTCAGTCGACTTCAGGTAGGAGAGACTTTTTCAGCCAATCTCTCCCCTTCCCCAATCGATCTCCCTACTTTTTCCCAACCTATCATCCGACACTGTAGTGTGAATAGTCAAAGATTTGGAGTACTTTTTAGCATACAATTTAAATTAGGTAATGTTAGCGAAACGGAAGGGTATAAGCTTATCATGCAAATTCGTATAAAAGTTTTATTTTTTCGTTTTGCTAAACGAAGCGGTGCTCTCCTGCTGTCAAGATACAGGAAGCTGACGAATGCTCAAAGGGAGTGCAGTGAGGTGGTCCTGTCGGCATCCGTGAACGAGGCATCCCCCCCCAACCCCCACCCCCCAAATATCTGGAGATCTGTCACCACGTAAGCTAGATTCGATCCAGCAGCTTCTGACCAACGATGGGTATCAGAGCCTCATGACAAATAGTGGATCCGTCAGAAACGGGGAAATCTGACGTATACATATCACTCGTGAAGACCATGAAAAAATCATGCCAATCTCCCACAGAAGGGTACACAGCGCCGCCCTTCAAGTCAGAACAGAGGTTTTTAAACAAGACAATTGCAGGACGAGCCGCTGAATGAGACTCCTGAGAAGTGTCTAAACCCCCTTCTCGTCTGAAGGAAGAAAAGCTACGCTTCTCATCGGAATTTGCGACACTGTCAAACCCAGCGGCCTTCCAAAAACCTTGTATCTTTCAGGAGTTCGTCTTTCCTTCGACGAGCAAGTTCCAGCGTGGTTACTGTTGTGCATTTGGAACTTTCAACGACCGACGACCTCGTCACACATGTTATCTGCCCACAGCCGTCACAGGTAGCAGCCACCATCACTGTTGTGGAATATTTTTGAGAGAATTTTATTCTCGATTTCTATAAGACTGGAATCCACAAACAGAGGAGCCGGATTGCTTGGCCGTGAAACGCTATGGAGCGGAATTGTCGTGTGTTCGCTTCTGCCGACATAATGAATGACGTCACAGGGAATTTGAACTGGCAACTTACAACACCAGGAAAGGATCAGCACCGCTTCAAAATAATTAACAGATCTATCCAAGGCCACAAATATTTTAGGAATTTAATTCACAATTCTGCTCAAAGAACGATGTTTCGTTGTGATGTAGTCCTCTTGAAATTTTACATAGGGATATAAAGACAACCTTATTATAAACAGGTTTATTTGTATAACTAATAGTTTCAACCGTCACAACTGAAAAATGTAGGAATGAAGTTATCCTACAAATATGCCACCCTCTCTACCCTACGGTATTCACGTATTGCAAATGTGTATACATTAAACAAACACCATGTCCCTAACCATACCACAAGACACCAAACACGAGACGGTAAAACTAACACAGGCTTACATGAGAGAGAGAGAGAGAGAGAGAGAGAGAGAGAGAGAGAGAGAGAGAGAGAGAGAGAGCAACGACCTCCAGTCCCCCTCTTCCTCTTCTCGGCACATCCTACTCAATAACAGCCTCTGTATATCCTTATCGTTGGCACTGGAGTTCCTCTCCGAATAACACGAAGTAATAGAAACGAATTCTCTCACTCCCTCCTTCCCTCCCTCTCTCTCTCTCTCTGAAGTTACTGGACTGGATCCATCCCCTCTCCAGTCCTTTTATTTTCCGCCTTGGCTTTTACTGTCCCATTTCCCCTCTGTTTCAGCTCTCGGGAGGTAAATGCCCCAGATCTGAAGCGCCATGTGAACGACCTCGCTCCGGGCGGAGGGAGAGCAGCGTCATTTCCCCGAGACGGCCACTGCTGCCGCCATTAGCCCGATACCACCGCGCTTTTATGAAGGACGCGGCCTGCGTGTGTGTGTGTGTGTGTGTGTGTTCCCTCGTTTTTAACACACACATTAACTCTGTGTGTGTGTAAAGAAGGGCTGGGAGAATATGACGGAAACAGCTGGAAGACCTAGATGTTTACACTACATGAATGAATAAGGGAGAAATGAAAATTTAACACACACATTAACTGTGTGTGTGTGTGTGTGTGTGTGTGTAAAGGGAGAATATGAAGGAACAGCTGGAAGACCCGGCATGAATGAATTAGGGAGAAATGAAAATGATGTAGACAAAAGGAAACGCACTGACTAGGTTACCAACCAAGATACTAATTTTCAGTTTCCTTTTCCCAAAAAGTTAAAGCCGTAGTAAATTTGGAGTAGACACGAATCACGAAGAGGCATCGCAGACGCTAGGATATACTAGAGCTTTGGGAAAAGCTGCCTGAAAATCATATGGAAAAGGAATAAAAGATATGTTTGGTGATGAATTCTTTAAGGAACAAGCAAAGGCAAATGAGTTAGTGAAAAATTACTGGTCACTACTTATAGCACCTACATATATATATAATATATATATATATATATATATCTATATATTTATATATATATTAACTATTTATATATATATAGATATATATATATATATAAATAGTATATACAAAATTTTAGAAGATCAAGCGAAAATGCAACGCATTATTACCCTTGTATTTTGATACATTTTTATCTTATCAATTTATTAATTTTTCCCCTTTTTTAATAAGTGTTATACATCTCTTCTTTCTTTATTTCCCTTTACTTCCTCTTACTTCTTCGTAATGAACACCATAATATTCTTTGGAAAATTTAAATTCAAGTCAATGGGTTTCATCTACTGAATAATAATAATAATAACAACAACAACAACAATAATATTAATAATATAAAACACCAGCAATAACTTCACTTCCCGATTAATTGAAATGACTGGATAAGCTATCCAATGAAAACTTTAAAATCCGAATTCAAGAGAAAAGCGATTCGACCCTCAAGTTAGAAAGGACACCACCAACAGCCACGCTGATCTCTGGATCTCTCCCATCTTGATGGCGTGATGGTACAGTGCTATTACATAAACTGTCCCTCCCATCTCTCGAATCGATACCCGGAGTGGCTCGGGACATAGGGTTTTGCTATTTTCAACGTTCGTGTCCAGCCTTCTTGACCTGACTTCTGCAATCACCCTTAGCTGGAAATAAATTGTCTGCAATCTGGTTTTTTAACTGTCACCATTTTTAATGTTCTTTTTCTTACTATCATTCTCAATATTATTAATATCATTACCTTTAATTATGAAATATTTTTTCTACTTCTTCGGCAACTGTGTGGATATTGCCGATTATATATATCTTTTTTATCATGTGTGTGTGTTATTGTCTTAACTTGGTATATTCTATGTATATAACCTTCGGCTGAAATATCATTATTATTATTACATTAGTTTCCACACTGAACGTCTTCTATATTACCTGAGCTGTTCCGATAAGTAAACGAGCGTTATATAATAATAAACGTATCTGTGTGTGATTTTCTCAGTACATATATCAGGATACATTATCGTCCTGAATCATTTTTAAATGAAAAAACAAATTACAAAGTGGACGACTGATCTCCAGAGTAAATTTAAAGACCTGATAAATTCAAGGCCAAATGATGGAATCGGCCTTCATTAAACAGAGGCAGGTAATGAACATCTCAAAGGGAGTATGGGATTCAGATGTCATCGACAAAGTTTTCATTCAACTAACGCTTAAGAAGATTAAAGGAAGATTATCAGCGGGAGTGACCTAAATTGCCTTACCTGTGGATGGACCTCTTGGTATAAATACCACCTTTTCTTTAACTTTTTTTCATTCATCTACCTGAAGAGGGAGACAGCAATCTCTGAAATAATAGTATTTTTCTCTCTATTCGTGTTTCTATGGGCTTCTTTTATTAGATATATATAAAAAAAAATTCGACGGCTACACGAAATTATGAATTTCGTACGAAAATAAATCTGTTCTCCAATGCAGACCACCATATGGTGCACCGGAACACACTACTAAATGCAACATGAATCTCCGTATGAAACGAGGACATTATAAAAGCAAATTCCTTTACTTCACGGCAAAGAGATCACCCCTAAACGTTGCGTGAAATGAGAAACATGACGAAAACCCCAATAAACGAGAACATAATTCAACCGCGATTCTCAGCCCTACATTTCCTAAGGAAAACTTCGACAGAAATGCAATTCTTGATTCTTCGGGAAAATAAGAAACGACAAATGTCAAGTCCATATCAAAATTGGATCATGACAAAAGGTACTACTGAAAAAAAAAAAAAGAAGATAAACGCTCTCTTGATCACCATCATATTTGAATAATGACATCATTCTTAAACTGAACTGTAATCGCCAAACATAATAATTATTCTCACATTAAACTTAAACAAAAAGCCCGAAAATAACACAATCCTGATCTGAAATAGGTACTTGACAAATATGTGACGTTAATCTCTACACAGTTTTTATTTCTAGAAATAAAGCATGTTTGAAGCTTCAGAGTGCAACGCGGATACGAAAAAGGGCATAATAATAATAATAATAATAATAATAATAATAATTAAAGAAAAGAAAAGAAAAGACAAGTAAAAAAGAAAAAAAAACTCACAAAGGCAGAAACACCAAAACTGCACGAAACGCAAATCCCCACTTTTGAGGGAAATCAATATTCGCTCATGCGCGCACGCGCGCGCACAATCACAGTCTATATTAATACCGTCCTGAAATCAGGCGACGACCTAGTTACCGTCTTCTATTTTTCCCCACCAGCAAACTTTACATCCGAGCTTCCTTGCAGTGACGTATAATGTGATCTTCTGCCATAAACGCTGCTGGTTGTATACTGTGTACGGCCTGTGGTTTCCAACCTTTTCTAATTCTCACCCCCCTTTCATTGAATGGCACATTCTCTGCGGCCCCCTCCCCTTCCTTAAATACTGTAATTTACTGGCATGGTCGGCACATGAAAATAATTCACAATATTATATATATATTATATATAATATATATATATATATTATATATATATATATATTATAGTATATAAGCTTAATATAGAATTTGAAATAGTTTATATATTTAGACAACTAAATTTCATATTTATATCTGAAATATTTTCTCAGTATTTTGAAATTCTGAATTCTATCATAAATAATAGTTTTCAGATATAATTATCTCCTTCATTGAGCATTGGCGCCCCAACCCCTCTTGGCAGCCCTTCTAGCCGCCCCCCCCCCCCCCCCCCCCCCCAACACTGGCATAAATACGAACTATGAGAGTATAGTACACCTTCAGAAACTTAGCGCTGCGGTTTGAGTGCATAAACAAAAACGCAATGCGTGCCCCCCAAGCGCAATCACTCGTCAAAAGCCGTGAGAGATGATTAACTCAATCACTCTCCATTATAGATAACCCTAATTCAAAAAAGTTAGCTGGGAAAAAAAAATAAACACGTAGACTACAGATCATACAGGAAGGCAATTTACTTATTTAAAACTAGTGTTAAACAGCTATTAATTCTACAAGCCTCCACTTTTAATAACATTTATGTCCACGCACAGCTGCTTAGCTGAAAGGATGAGACGCTAACATCTGTGAGATTTATTTTCCCCACAAGTAAACTGGTTCCACGGGTATTTAGGTTATGGTTGGGAACTCAATTCCACTAAATCAACCATTTTCTCACAAACCAAAACATCATAAAACATCAGTGTCCACAGTTTTGAAGAATGATCTCAAGAGCACGTGCTCTGAGATTCTCTTACATGAACCTATACAGATTAGGGATAGCAATATTGGTAAAAAAAAAAAAATTAATCATCATGACAGGCATTGGAAACTGCGAATACAAACGTAACTTCTCTGCTGTTTCCCGATTCAGAAACCCTTTTCACTCGCCTCTAAAATACAACGCTCCAAAAACCTGCCGCAATTTGTAAGTCTTTCTATTAAAAAAATAATGAAAATTCTGGGACATATCTACGAACACCATGGCAACATACCCAACAGAAACATACTCTCGGTATTTATACAGGAAATCCTTTCAAGATAATTTCGCAACGTAAGCGGACTACATATTATGCCAATTGGTATCACTTGTTTTGTGTGGAGACTCCCATTCCGAGCCACTGGTCGTCGTCACATTTTTAACATGAATTCATCAGTCAGAATTTATTAGGAAGGATTCCTCTTGACCAAATGAACAGGGGATGAACTTACAGACGAATTGCTTTTTTGCGTAATTTTTCACAATATTTTCGGAGGTATAACTGGTCCCCGTACATTCAGGATATATTCAATGAAGTACCTTCTTGGACTTTACCATGACCATTTGCAACAATTGAATGCTCACTTGGAAAAACTACCACATTAAGCCAATGCAAAAGTTTAAGATCGCTTGTATAACATCACACAACTTTTAAAAAAAAACCGTCATAGATGGTACAAGCATGGTTTTCGTTACACGTGAAAACAATAGCGCCACGGTTGATTATTATTTAACCACCATTGCTTCTACAGTAGGTTTGGTGTTCAGTGTCAGACTGAGTGACAGACCTCAATAAGACTACTGAGCCTGAGCAAAGAACAAAAGAGCCAAATATGAGTTCAAGCACAGTGTCATGTCTTAATGAATAACTATAGTGAACATTCCTCTCAAGTTCAAAAGACAAAAAGATTCTCATCTGGTTACTATTCTTGTCAAAATCACAAAAACAGACAAGGATAAAGATGTCTCGAATTTGCTGGATGTACTCTATGTTCCCAGTGGGACACAAGGTTGCCGTAATCATTTATATATGACATAAAATCTGCAACAGCAGCTCAGTTCCACTGGTCATCATGCTATGTAAGAACCAGAACCACTTTGTTAGTCAAACTGGCAAACGTACACAGTGCAGTGAGCCAAAAAGTGTATATGGCGTCGAGTTGCACTTTTCTTAAGGTTGTTGTGGCTTTTGCTGCTGGATAGGGAAAGCTTTCAGCTCTGGAGCTTGTGAGGAGGAAGGAATATGAAATTTAGGCCAAAGGCAAAGCGTTGGAACCTATGAGGTAGTTTAGCGCTGAAAATTTAGGCCAAAGGTCAAGCGTTGGAACCTATGAAAGGAAAACTGACAATAAAGGAGAATTGAAAGGCGCAACACGAGGAAAACCTCGCAGTTGCACTACGAAACAATTGTTAGAAGAGAGTTTAAAGGAACGAAAAGGTTGCAGCTAGGGGTCCAAGGGACGCTGCAAAGAACTGTAAGTAATGCCTACAGTGCATCGCGTGAGGTGCACTGATGGCACTACCCTTGTAATGTCTGGGAGAGTTTTCTGGCAACCCTACCAAGACCTCTGAAAGAGAGAGAGAGAGAGAGAGAGAGAGAGAGAGAGAGAGAGAGAGAGAGCAGAGCACGAAGACGACTTGACTAAAGCTTGGGACATTCATCTGTTGTGCTGTACATCTCAATGGGAGAAAGCAACGTGGTATTTTGAATTACGTTCAGAGCAGCATGTGCCCCTTCTATAATCCATTAAACAAGACATCCTACCACAAATTAATCACTTACAAGGAAACAACATCTCAAAAGTGACCCTGCATCGCAAACCCATTCATGTGCTTAAATCTACGTTAAGTGAATGCATGTAGCAAGCAGTATGCTAAAGCAACGCAAGAGGCAGATGTTAAAGATGCAAATGATGAGGACAGTGAGGGGAAGAACAGTGAATCAGCTGTGATTCATTGTTGCAGCTAACTGCAAACTAAAATGGCATATTGTTGTGCTGGAACTAGCTTGTCACTTTAGACAATATACAGTAAATGTATGATGCTTTGTTCCTTGTATCGCTCGTTTCTTCTCATAACTAAAAGTCAATTAACGAATTGAACGTTTATTATGCAAGTAATGTTAGTTCACTTCTCATATCATCTCCCAAAGTATAGTTGAACTGGAGTACAAAGTACATTTACATTGTTGCATATCTCTAGTGTTTCGATTAAAAACTACAAAGTAAACTGTGAGTTGCGTAGTGGGAATGATATCGCGAAGCAAATTACAGTTATGTCATACTTGAACGTAAATATTTAAGAATAAACACGAGATTACAAATACTCGTTTGATTTTCAAATAACTGACAAGTTATACATCAAAAACAGTTGAAGAGGATATAACTCTTTTCATGTGTCGTTATTAGCTACAAAATAATTATTAAGAATTTGTCTCCAAACCTCCAAATGAAGTCTGATAGATCCAATTCATGAACTAACGACGATTCTATTGGATATTTCTATTGCATTTATTTGAGCGAGAAATGATGTATCACAGCTTTACGCAAAAGCCTAAATTTTTCAACCTTAAATTCTTAAAGGGGATGCACAAATTACTTAAGGTTTACAATACCAATCAAGCATGAAAAGGCAGACAAAAACTAGCAGACAATTTTGATCAAAGCTAACAGAACAAGAGTTCTCGTTCACTTATTACAAACAACCCGAACCTTATAATTCATAGCTAAGAGGTTAAATTTCAACTGACAAGACAGGATCAGAACTATTTTGCCAGAATCAAATGTCGAACAAACTCTGGCGATTCCTCACAAAGCAAAGCTCGATGTACCATATTTTCAGCCCTTAATCATTTACCTGATTTTCAGCGTTTTACAACCAGACAAGAGGGTCCCTGTGTTTCGGAGCAGTACGAGTTTGAGAGTGAATCACAAAAATGGGCGTATCTACTAGGTTCAAAATTGTAACCGGAATTTTCTAACCGAGACTAATAACAGACATTGGCAGATAACACGGCAAACGAGATAACGACACGTTATTATATTTTCTGTTCTCTGGTTCCTCCCATCCACACCATCGCTGAGCAACCTCCATGGTCGGAATGCCAGCTGTTTGTCCGCCGCTTGTATTTTTTCATTAGTATTATTGGAATGCTCTGCACATGTTACGTTTCATTATTGAAAGCGAGGCAATGTAATGCGTATTAAAACGAAACTTTATTTCTAACATAAAAATGGGATACTGGCATGGTTTCAACTAGGCACATTACCATCCCAAGAAAATGTTGAGGCAAAATTATTTTCAACCATATGTCCAACAAGAGAGAGAGAGAGAGAGAGAGAGAGAGAGAGAGAGAGAGAGAGAGAGAGAGAGAGAGAGAGAGAGAGAGAGTGTGTATTCAACAATAATGAATAAATCACAGTATCCCAGTAAATAACAGCTTGTTGTACAAATTAATAACAGTGAATTGTAGATGTTTCCGTGTTTGTTCACCTCAAAGGGGAACAGCAATCAATAACACAAAAATAAGGCAGTAAATTCAAAGGTCGATCTGTCTATGTATCGTAGGCTTAGAAAACATTTCATCCAAGACCTGACACTCTTCCTATGTTCATGATCATATGGAATTATACGGAAAAAATACATGTGAATCAATACAGCCATACCAGATGTAAAACATTGAGTAAATGCAGGAAAATACTGGTATTACTTCGGTTAACTGATGCAAATATTTCTTACCCCTGTGAATACGGTAACAGTTTTAGTTTCGTACACTAAGAAGTCAGCATTTTGGTATATTTCAAATTCATTTCGTATAATGATTCAAAACACAATAAACCGAACAGATGAGACTCCTACGCGTTTCTTTTTTTTTTTTTTTTTTTGCAACGAGGAAAATTAATTGGTAGCGACAAAGCAGCGGTCATTCCCCCTCAGTTAAAAAAAAAATTCCCTGGAATCAAAAGAATCTATCTCATAATAAAACATCTATTGTTATCTCTTTAACAATTATCACGCTTACAACGAAAAAAACTATGTCACTAGCGGAGGTGGTGGAGGGCGACTTGAAAACACTAAGTATCGGGGGGTCCTCTGTGTGTGTCTGGGGAGGGGGGGTGGGTGGGGGGGGGAGGGACAATACACACACACACACACACACACACATATATATATATATATATATATATATATATATGTGTGTGTGTGTGTGTGTGTGTGTGTGTGTGTGTGTGTGTGTGTGTGTATTGAGCATAAGATAAAAAAAAAATAAGGAACGTCTGAATGTGAAACATTTTCCAGTTTTTTCGTAATGATTAACTTTTTTATAATATAAATTTCAGAAAGACAGAATCTGACTGCTTCAAACTCACAAGGCCACACCACTTTTGTTGGTTCAGGAGTAAAAGCAGAGAGCAGAAGTCTTATACGCCTTCCCTAAAAACACAGCGTGAAGGACGAGAGAGAGAGAGAGAGAGAGAGAGAGAGAGAGAGAGAGAGAGAGAGAGAGCCAGTCTAATCAAAGAGAGGCCTTATATTCATTTATGATCATGACGTTATACCCACGACCTACTTCAAAAGCCTCTGCTTCACAAGGAGAGAGAGAGAGAGAGAGAGAGAGAGAGAGAGAGAGAGAGAGAGAGAGAGAGAGAGAAGTCAATTTCATTTCAGCCGTTTTTGTCTTTCGTTTAACAAAAGCTATTCATCCCCAAAACGAAGAAGTGACAAGCCTGCTTATTTCAGAGACACGATTTAAAAACTCGAATCGAAAGAGTGAGATTAAAGAACGTCAATCAAAAAATAAAAAGAAAAAAAAACATCAAGGTAAATTGTTACAGAGAGGCGATAGCTTGGATTCAGTGCACCAGCAAACAGAGGAGGGGTAAAGAACAAAACAGCATCGGCAACCGCCGCTGAGCGTTGCCTGGCAACCGCAAGAGCAGCAGCAGTAGAGGCAGCAGCAGCCTTGGTCTGAGCGTCCGTTTCCATGGCAACGCGACGCCTACATGCCAGCATCTCTCTCTCTCTCTTTCACTCTCTCTCTCTTTCCCTCTTTCTCTCTCAGGAGATTTGGGTTAATTTGTTTCAGATTACACAGTTCCACTTCACGATATCCTCATTCCTGAGTCTGGCAAGCCAGCGAGCTAACTACTTCCATCTCCACGAATGTGCGGCAATGCTACCTACCATTTAGAACACTGTTCGACCAAGAGCTTCATTATCGTCATACTTCCCACTTTCTTCATTCATTTTCAATGAACATTTCATTTCTGAGCGCCTGTTCAAGTGAGAGATGAGCCACAATCCTATATGCAACGTTCTTCTCCTACTCTGAAAGACCGATGCCACATTCTAAAAGTCAACCAGATATGACGCCAGTTGTAACAGACGAGAAAGCAGTGGAAATCTCAACCAAATGCCATAACGGCATATATACGACTGGGAAATATTTTCTGTTAAAACAGAATTCCATCTAATAAAAGGAGCTCATCCAAATGCCAAAAGGTACAACGTTAATCCTATATTTCAGAGAACATCTGTCTCCCTCTCCAAGCACGTATACGAATGAAGTAAGGATCACAGGAAAGTGGCATTTATACCAAGAGTCCCAGAGGTCAGCCGTTACGTCATTCCAGTTGATGGCGTCTTAATCTGAATCGCTGGTTTGAGCAAGATTTTACCTATAATATCGGTGTCCCAAACTCCCTTTGAGAAGTTCGTCGTATTCCTTTGTTTACACTGCTGATTCTACATTATGACTTTTGAACAGACAATTCCTGCTGTACATTATACACGACAAATTCCGGCTTAATCGAATAACCAGCGGTACAGCGAATGCGTTCCTGTCGAATAACTGTAGCAGACATTTTGAGAGAGAGAGAGAGAGAGAGAGAGAGAGAGAGAGAGGCAATTCTGGCTCGCTGCCATAGTTGATTACGCATGTGGCATCGGAAGTTTGAGACGAGGAGACATGAAGTGTCACCAGCATCTTGGCACGTTGTCCTTGAGCTTTCTTACGACATGACGATCTCCAGAACGACCCATAAACAGCTCAGAGCGAGGCCACACCATCTCATGGTCGGTTTTAACCCAAATAAATAAAACTCGAGGGTTTCGCTTAACAAAACATATAAACATTTGGCGGTGTATTTCAATTCCCACAGATACTGGTCCGAGTCTCAAGAAGGAATACCGACGCAACAAAAACAAAGGCATCTTCACCTGCAATAATTTGCGAAATTAAAAGTAAGTCAAGTTCAAGTAGAGCAAGTTCAGGTTCTTTCCTGATCACTAACTTCCATCCAAGTCAGTCAGAATATACCGAGCGCTTTCATCATAAGGAGAAGAATGAAGTCAAACAATCGCTGCTGTAGATTAGACAGACCTTAAGATACTCGAATTTTAAAACTTTAAATCGTCCTAATTAATCGTCACAAGCATCCCAACCATGTGATGGAGAGAGAGAGGAGAGAGAGAGAGAGAGAGAGAGAGAGAAGAGAGAGTTACAATGAAGAACTCTAACGCTGCAAATAAACATACTCATATATATATATATATAATGTTTGTGTGTGTGTACATAGAACACCAAAAAAAGTATTTCCTCTATCAGCAGTTGACCGCCCCCCCCCAAAAAAAAAAAAAAAAAAAAAAAAAAAAAAAACTAGAACTCCTAACACATTCATTGTGAATCACTCACCAACGCCTTGCCTTGTGCATAAAAGTTCCATAGCATACCGTCATATTGGTTGAAGACAGACAGGCGAGATCTTTTACATCGGTGGGTGCTAGAAAACAACGACACGTGTAATCTTCTCTCTCCGAGAAAAGATCCACCGAGGCCACAAGCATCCAAAGACGAGAGCAGAATTCCAACGATGGAAGGACGAAAGAGCTTCAGATACGCGAAGATATCTGGACAGTAACCAGTCAATTACTATGCTGCTGTCTGAGCCACAGGGCGGCATGCATGCGATTCGAACCTGACCAAGAGCACCTTTAAACCACAAGACGTAGCAAGTCCGAGTATGCACAACCGTCGTGACACTGGTACAGCCTTTAATCACTTGGGAAGTCCTCGCTTCCTGTTGACGTCTTAAAGCCTGCACAAGAGCTACTGCTGTTGCTTCTTTACGAATGATTTTTTTTTTTTAACTTTGTAAGTTTTTGCTCAAGAAGGTACATACTTCGTTGCCAGGGCAGGCGGCGGCTAACTTGACAACCACTGCGGACGAAAAAGCCAGTGTTTATTTTGATCGTTCGTTTAATCTTGTCATCTCAACAGTATCTAATTCACCACACTTTCCTTCTTCCTTCGTCTTCAGAGAATATCCACCATCACCAAAGGACTGAAGTGAAAACTAATATACAGCTGCGTGTTCCCTGCCTATTAAATATCCGTTGCTTTGTTTGTCTCTCCACGCCAACAAATATCACACATTTCGTGATCAAATGAATACACACCTAATTAGACAAACAAACTAATATACCAAACGAATTATAAGCAAATGTATGTCATTCCATACAACAAACAGTCATACTTGTATAAAATAACAAACATCCCTGCATCATCATCGGAAAAATCAACTCAGTGTCCAAAAACATTCAAATGTAAAATCCCATTAATTAATATAATAAATCCTTTCATTAGGCCAGCGCTGCATGACCTTGGAATCTCTCTCTCTCTCTCTCTCTCTCTCTCTCTCTCTCTCTCTCTCTCTCTCTCTCTCTCTCTCTCTAATGACGCGTTGAATATGACAACGATCCGCTGAAAGGATGAATAATGATTTTAAATGAAAGCGACTCTTGTAAAAAAAAAAACACGCGCACATACATACACACACGCACACACAAACATACACACACACATACACATATATATAATATACAAATACACAATTACAAACAACTTCATATTATAAGCTTCAAACATCAAAGTCTATTCCACGTAGGATGAATAAGAGCCGGAATTTGGCCCAATTGTTCTACTGAATAATACAATTCATAGAGTAAGAATGACACAGGTGATTTATCTGGAATGACGTCCACTCTATTTGAATATTAAGTACGACCTACGCTCAAGCGTAGGTAGGAAAAACGTTACTTTAGTTTAACAATATCCGACACGGTAAAAACATGAACGGAGATTTTAAGATCAAGTTAATGGTCGGAAAACAAGGTCAACCAGATGTGAATGTTGTATCACCGAATTGGAAATGATAAGAGTCCTATTCTGTCTTTAAAATTATATATATATATATATATATATATATATATATAATATAATATATATATATATATATATAAATATATATATATATATATATATAGATATATATAATATATATATATATATATATATATATATATATATATATTTATATATGATAGATATATATATATGGAAACGGCTCGATACAAAGTACTCATCCAAATTAGTCGATTTAAAGAAATATTATGCGACACGTCGATTATGTTACATTAAAATCCAAGGAGGTGGATACGCATTTAGGCAATATACCAGCGATCCTCTTGAATGCGACATACGTATATTAGGGAGAAGCCACGAACGAGTATCACAAATCATATAAAAAAGGGTCCTATTTTCACACACGGAAAGTTTCGGCAAATGAGCAGGACCCGAGTTAATCTTGCCTACCAGACATCTTCACTTTCCACGAAGGTGATACGGAAGGAATGAAGAATATCGACACACAAAGAACGATTTTATCTATTCACTTCACCAGTTCACATATCGTATAAGTACGTGAGTGTTTGCTTATGTGTGATATGCGAACTTACTGACCTCAGATAGGATACAACCAAAAACATAAATAAATAATATATGTGTGAAAAGTGAACTTATTGACCTCAGATAGGACATGACTAAAATCATAAATAAAAAAATGGATGTGTGAAAGGCGAACTTAATGACCTCAGATAGGATACGACCAAAATCATAAAAAAAATGTACGTGTGAAAGGTGAACTTAATGACCTCAGTAAGGATATGACGAAAATAATAAATAAAAAATGTATGTGTGAAAGGCGAACTTAATGACCTCAGATAGGATACGACCAAAATAATAATAAAAAAACGTATGTGTGAAAGGCGAACTTAATGACCTCAGATTGGGTACGACCAAAAATAAAAAATGAAAACATTAAAAATATGAAAAAATACCTGCATAACAATACAGAAAGGGCAATAAAAAGAAATAAGCTCGATAGAGAGATTGAAGCTTACCCTTTCTGAAGGTGGATCGGATCATCCACGAAATAAGGGAAAAGGAACAAAATGAGAGAAATCCCAAGCGTCGACATGTATCATCTGTTCTTTCGCATTCTGAAACATTTCCGTCGCTACGCTGCAGACTGATGTAAACTTTCAGTGCACATAAATTTTAAATGCACCAGGAAGAGACAGTAACTTTATGAAAGAAGCTCAAACTTTGACTATATCCAGAGCCATTTTTTTTCGTATTGAAACACTTGTTTACTTTGATTTCTTCAAATTGATACTAGCTCTTGAGAGAGAGAGAGAGAGAGAGAGAGAGAGAGAGAGAGAGAGAGAGAGAGACCACCTCCACAAACATTTATGCAGAAAACCAGTTTCTCATAAATAATAGAAAAAGAAAAGACATTGATGATAAACTGGGTTTACTTTGATTTCTTCATATCGATGCCTAGGTCTTTTGAGAGAGAGAGAGAGAGAGAGAGAGAGAGAGAGAGAGAGAGAGAGAGAGAGAGAGAGAGAGAGAGAGAGAAACCACCTCCACAACCATTTACGCAGAAAACCCGTTTCTCATAAATAGTAGAAAAAGAAAAGACATTGATGATAAAACTGGTTTTTCTTAACGTGATAAACAATGAGTACAAAGGGATGACTGGCGCATACCTGCGAAAACAACATGTGCTCGGCCCTGATAACAGCCTGCCAAATAACAAAAGGCTATTGAACCAATATGCTCTATCGGGCGAGTCAGTTGGAAAGATTAGCGAGGATAACCGAGCGATCTCCGCTATTCGAAACGAGGATTAAAAATGTCCGCGATATAATAAAAAAAAAAAATTGATACTAAAATCTCATTTAATAAAACAGCTCAGTGAGAGAGTAACTATTGACCAAAGAACGCCACAGACAAAATACCAGCACCGGCATCCCACACCATCAATGGTGAAAAGGGATGAGCAGGAGGGGAGAGCAAAGGTAGATAGATTCTGGAAGAGAAGCCCTGGAAACAAGCAGCAGCGGCAGCAGCAGCAGCAGCAGTAGAGGCAGAGGCAGAAGCAGAAGCAGGAGTAGTGGCAGCTATGCCGTGTAGCGCTCGACAATCACCACATTCCCTTTAACCTAAATGGGTTTGAAATCCCCGCCCACCCAGATTAATTATGAGCAGGGGGACTGAGCTGCTGGCAATCCTATAAGCGCTCTCTCTCTCTCTCTCTCTCTCTCTCTCTCTCTCTCTCTCTCTCTCTCTCTCTCCACGTGGCAATTACAACAACCCTTCTACTTTGCAAATCAAATAACAATTTAATGCCGCTCTGAATTAAAATTCACGAGAAAGCAAAAGGAAGCAGATGATGATATATGACTCACTTTACACTGGATTCAGGTTAAATGGAAGTTCTGAATCCTGAAAGAAGACAACTCGTATGATAACAGAGTCTTTTCAAAAGCATTTCCTTTCAGTTTTGAAGGTCTGACCAAAAAAGAAAAGAAAAAACAGTGCATCGTCACTCCCGAGATTAAATTGCTTCAAAGCGTTCCTCTCGGCAACCTGCATCTCTCCATTACGGGAAATCAAGAATGCACGCTCTTAATGAGTCGCGTGATGTAAACACGAACTGTCTCAGTCAACACAACTGCGACTCTCTCATGTTATCAGAATATAAAAGAAGGCGAAGGCCTATTGCTGGGACCTACGAGGTCATTGAGCGCAGAAAGGAAAATTGAGAGTAAAAGGTTTGAAAGTAAAAGGTTATAACGGTGTAACAGAAGGAAAACCCTCACAGTTACACTGGTATCATTGTTAGAATAGGGTGAAAAGTAAGATGGAAGAGAGGGGATATGAATGGCGGTACAAACGAGAAATTATAGGGGTTGCAGCTAGGGGTCGGAAGGACGCTGCAAAGTACCTCAAGCAATGACGGCACTACAACTAGCCTCCTCCCCCCCTTCCCACTACGGGATCTATTAACTTATCAAACCCATTACTGATGCTAAGTAACAGTCATCTGGAAGTTGCATTTAAGGACGTCTGCGTCAGACTGGCAAGCGCTTCATGTCATCCAATAAGGAGCCACTCTGCATCTGCCGAAAGTGAAAGTATTCGTGGCTGAAAGGCCAATCTATTTGGAAACCTGTGCACACTTGACAAACACTAAAATCGCCGGTAATTTCAAGGTTAATCTCGAAACAGATTACGATGAGTCTCGGAAAACCTGTAAGGTAGGAAACTAATTTCAAACAGTAATTATGCACTAACAACATTAATGAGGGGGCGATGAACATAAACAAGAACAAGAGGAGGAGAAAAGGAGGAACTCAGGTGAAAAAAAAATATATCTATCATCATTCTTCAGAGCACACTTAAGGCTTGCTTCAAGATGGCTTCTGATGAACAGCAGCATCACAAGGTCAAAATGCACACACAGCATTATTAAACCTCTTGCAGATCATTATTATTGACCCAATTAACAGCCACCCAATCTATCCAACCAAAGGCTCCTCGCCTTCTGGTTACCAAGGAATTATCATTCAAATGGTTTGCATGACATCGACTTCCAAATTAGTCTGCCTTACCGACTGAAGAAGACAGCCATTAACAGCTGTACAACACGAAAACACGTCATTATTTACCCGACACACCAAACGAAAAGATGCGGGTTGCTATTATTATCATAGTTATCAATCAAAAACAATCACAGGAGCTTGAGTCCTCAAATGGAGAAAACAAATCCAACTTCAAAGAGAGCTTTCCAGAATCTGCGCGATTCTGGAAACCTCTCTTTGTAGTTTCCGTTTTAAATATAACAGAACAGTTACATCACTGTGGATTTTGTTTTTCTCCTTGATCATTATGATGACAGGCCAAGCTAGCAAACCTAACTCCTAGTTGAAAGAGAAGGAAAATGTTACAAGGTCAGGGGCACCAATAGTGAAAACAGCTCGGTGAAAAAAAAGGAAACTGGTAAGTAAAGAATAAACATGACAGAGATATAACAAAGATAAATACATAAAGTTATATAACAACAAACAGGGTAAAAATAATAACACAAAGAACGTACATAGTGAGACCTGAGTCAGCCTCCTGATCTAAAAAGGAAATGCACCAAGTTTGAACTTCTGAAAATCCAACGATTCAAATACAGTAATATAGAGTAGTTCCACAATTTGGTCACAAGAAAAAAGCTTCTAGAAAACTACGAGGCATTGATGCTCAGAGAAGAGAGGCAAGACCATTAAAATTTACTGCATATCTTGTACTACGAGGCGGATGGTACCGTCTACGAAGATCTGAATGCAATCGATAATTAAAGTTACGAAATATACAGCATGCACAATGAGCTGACTAAACGACGGGCCGTAGGCTGATGTGAAGATCGAGGAAATGCCTTAGGTTGTATCTCCAACAAATCAAGATGCGAGTCGGCTGTTGAAGACCAAACTGGGAAGCTATATTCAAAACATGCAATAAAAATAAATGTAATAATTTCTTTTGGGAAGACAGGTCTCCAACCTCTTGAGAGACTGTCTCAGTACAATGTTTTTTGTGCAACTGAAGATGAAATAGGCTAAATATATTTCTTAAGAGTGGATTTGCGATCAAGAATGTCACATGCTAATGAAAAGATCTGGGGATCCAATATCTTTGACCTACTGACAATCATACTTTGAGTCTTACAAGAATTTATTTTCATCACTCCATAATTTGCACCATGTAATGATTTTAGCCAAATCCCTTTTAAGAGATTCAGCATCCACAGGTCTATATTCAGGATATGGGATCAAGGCAAAGAGAATATGCCACACCACATACCTATCATACATAAAAAACAGTAATGGGGCAAAACGTTATCCTTGGGAACACCAGGGATTACATTTCAACAGCCACTATGGTGCCCTTCAACAGCTAATTTTTCCAATTTATCAGTTAAAAATTCAATAATAACAATCATATGAAATGGTCTACCAGCCTCTACAAAGGCCTCAAGATTAACATGGCCAAAAGCACCAGTAAAGCAAACCTTTTGTTTCCTATTGCTTTATGTTTGTTTTGTGAAAGCTGGTCAAGTTAGTGTGAAGAATGACTCAGAGCATGGCTTTCTATAATCCTCCTCCATCATTTACTGCACCTCAAATAATCGTTTACCAAAATTTTCTCCAAATATTTCATCAATTCTTCAGAGAAAATGGCACCTTCATTGTAACTAAAGATGGTAAGAGGTTTAAATACAGCAATGGTCCTTTACATAAAAAAAGATGGTTTTCATTTGAAACTCAGTTTCTTAAGAGTAAAAAAAATATGGGCATTTGAGGCAGAGATACAGGAAACCACATCCCAAGAAAAATGAATCAACAAACCAAAGCATTGAAAGCAATGGGCCACAACGCGTAATGGTAGAGGAAGCACCACATCACTAAACATTGTTGTTCATCGGTTTACAATCTTACATTACAGTTACACATACATACACAATAATTAAAGCGTCCACCTCAATTTTAACTCGATGGCAAAAAGATAAAATCTACTGGGAGGAAGTTATTACACCCTATTAAAATCGTTTCCCACAACCCCGCATCGGCTCTAAAATATATATAAAAAGATTAGCCTAGCTCGAACTTGAACGGCAAAAGGAAATGGACGAAGCCTCCTGGCACAAACATACGATGTGTTACCAATGATGCGCTATTTCTGACCAAACTACAGATCTAACGACTTCAAAAACACAGGAACTGGATTTCATTAAAGGCAGAAACGTATTATCTAAACGACAAAGAACGAGAGAGAGAGAGAGAGAGAGAGAGAGAGAGAGAGAGAGAGAGAGAGAGAACCAACCTGAATCGAACAACGGTTACGTCAAAGCTACAAAGCTCGAAGTCATTGACAACAGCCACGACTGTAGCACCACCAACAAATTAATAGACCGATATTATCTAAGCGAATATATGCTACCCTTCAAAACCAAAACACGTTGTTAATCTCTCAAAAAGAATAATATTAGAAACAGAAATAGAAAAAGCGTCCTTGACTGGTGTGACGAAAGTGTGTGGTATGCAGTACACGTCACACACGGTTTGCTTTCGTTCGTGTAAAATACAGTACGTGAAATTCCAGAGAAATAATTCCAGAGTTATGCGCACCGCCTGGTGTCCCTCCATCAATTCTGCAAAAAACGTCCGATGAGGGAAGTTAATAATTCACTTGAGCAAAGTTCATCGGCTTCCCTCCCATTCTCTCTCTCTCTCTCTCTCTCTCTCTCTCTCTCTGAGAGTTAATAATTAAAGGTTCTGATCTAGTCAACACCACACTTTAAAAAACAGGCACAATCCACTGCAGTTTTTTTCTTATTCTACAGTTTTTTAATTCCTTTTAATTATCTATTTTTTTTTTTTTGGGGGGGGGCCTAACATTAACTGACACATTATCAACCTTTTCATAAAAACTGCTGTCATACACCATCGTTATTTACCATAATGATGAATCCAAATCACATATCGATAAACTCAAATGATTTTAAAGGTCATCGCAGGCGGAAAACACAACACAATTGCAACCGGAATATTGAGGCTGATATCAATAACTAAAAAGAGGAGCCGATCAATCAAACGCAAGATAAATGTCACACGATTCACTAGCAACTACCGGAAGACTTTGTACATAAAATGCAAGACTAGAGGTATACGTTGCCTTCTGGCACGACTCCCAGTTCATCAGCACATTAATGTTTCTTCCATCCTTGTTGGGGACTACTGTAGCTCTATTTTTGAATTCTTTGGCATAAAACCAGTTAAGATTATTTTGTTTATGTAGTGTTCCCTTTTGTGCACCTTGTGCTAGCATTTGTTCAGATGATTTTGTACATAATTGAAGTACTTGAATGTCATCATAATTCTTTTCTTGACTTTGTATTAGTTGTAGTATACTATTGTCTGATTACACACAATACTGTATATTGTATACATAGGTATTGTTATTTTTTATAATAAAAGATAGCCAAAAGTTCATGAGCACAAACAAACGACGAAGCATCATGGGGAACAATACATCGAAACAATGAGATGACGATGTTGAGGTAATCTGCTCAAAGATATAATTTGCCAGTTCGTTCGACTACGTAAAGAAAGTCAAGAGAACGTTTACAATAGAAACAAGTCAAAAATGCCAATCGAGTTTTCTGTACAACGAATAATGCTGCATAAAACCCTCAGCTATGACCGGCAGCGTTTCAGTTGCTCACCAGATACGGTAGAGTGAGGTTGCATCCCATGCCTTCGGGAAGTGTTGCCAAATTCACGATTCATGGCTAACTTTAACCTTAAATAAAATGAAAACTACTGAGGTTAGAGGGTTGCAATTTGGTATGTTTGATGATTGGAAAGTGGATGATCAAAATACCAATTTGCAGCCCTCTAGCTTCCGCGGTTATTTAGATCTGAGGGCGACAGCATAAAGTACTGACGGACGGACAGACAAAGCCGGCACAAGTTAATTTTTTTTTTTTTTTTACAGAAAACTAAAATGACGTGTAACCTCAATGAGTCGTTTAATCAATATTCTAAACAAGAATTTGCTAAGACACAGAATGCACCGTCATACGAAGTTTCAGCTACGGAAGCACCACAGAGATAACTGAATTGCTGAAAGCCAAGGTCTTCCTTATGGTCTCCCTCAAAACAAAACAAAAAAGCATTCCTCGTATTTCGACTGTTCGGAATTCTTCTCGGGAAACGATAGTCTCGCAGCTGAACCGCTCGAATAGGTACCGTATATAATAATAATAATAATACTTGCACATGTGCAACCCATTCATATAAATATTAAATTGTATTCTTTTGTTTGCTACAACGAACGCGATCCGTGTATTAAGCGTGCACCTATAAATACCACATATTCCCTTCGATATTAAAGTATTTACGATATATTTACGAAATATATCAGATCGAAGGCTGAATGGAAACAATGAACCCTCGAGTACACAATCCATACCCAAACAATGCTGTTTACATACAGATTTGTTCTAATAAAGAAACCACGAACGAAAACCCACATCCACACAATCAATCTTTACTTTGGTAATCCCCAGACTAAATGTACACACACACACACACACACAAATTATATATATATATATATATATATATATATATATATATATATAATATATATATATATATGTGTGTGTGTGTGTGTGTGTGTGTGTATATTGTATATATATAACTATATATATATATATATATATCTATATATATATATATATATCATACTATATATATATACCATATATACATATATATACATATATATATATATATATATATATATATATATAGATATATATATATATATATATATATATATATATATATGCACATGACAGCCAGCAGAGAGAGAGAGATAGACAGAAATCTACAAAGACGTAGGGAAAAGAATACAAAAAGAAACTATTTTTAGCAGATAACACGACAAACTCTCGCAACATGTGAGAGAAAAGGGGGAAGCACGTAAATAACGCAGCCACAAACCACCACGGTGACGTTTCTGAATGATTATTTTTCTCCTCCTGAACCAACATGAAATCTGCAATGCAGTTCATGAGAGAGAGAGAGAGAGAGAGAGAGAGAGAGAGAGAGAGAGAGAGGAGAGAGAGAGAGAGAGAGAGAGCTGCGACAGAAGTGGATGAACATCAAAGGAGATTAAACAGTTCATGAAAACAAACTTCCCACACACGCAATCCTAGAAAAAAAAAAAAAAAAAAAAAAAAAAAAGACAGGAAACGACAATGGACCAATTTCCACACAGGTGTTCCCGTCCTCACAACGAGCAGCAGTGACGAGGGACGAGCAACAACAGAGAGACAAACGTCCAAAAATAGCTCATCAAAACAATATTTAGATTTCCCATTCGAGTTAGGAAAATTTCGTTCATTATAAGTTTAGGAATGCCTCTCCGAGCGTGTGCGCGTCACACACACATACACACACATGCACGTACACAAGGTCTCCTATACCTTGCACATACATATGTACGAAGTAGGCTGAAGGTTTGTTATAGTTACTTATCCTCATATACTGAAGATTTCTATTAGGACTTTTCCTATTGCGTTACATGAACTTCTCTCTCTCTCTCTCTCTCTCTCTCTCTAGTTTAGCTTTTAATCTTCCTTTGCGTTTTATGTTTCACTCTCCCATTTAACATGCCAAGTAATTCCCACAATTCATGACAAAAATAAGGTTAGTCAACAAACCAAGCAAGCTCTTTCTCTGGCGTGGAAACGCTTCCATGCTTTCGGGACGAAGAGAGAGAGAGAGAGAGAGAGAGAGAGAGAGAGAGAGAGAGAGAGAGAGAGAGAGAGAGAGAAGCATCATCACCCACCCTGAAAGAACCATGTCATCAGCAACCCACATTTATCATGGTAATGTCAAATATTCGCGCAAATGAGATAACCATATGTGAAGTGATGCTGTTACGTAGCCCATGACGTCACCTTCAGCCTTGGAAATAGATCAGACGGGGTCAGCTAGAAACGATGCAGCTTCTTCGCACTACATTTCGTTTTCCTCGACTTTCTCCACTCTTCCGCGGAACGCCAGTGAAATCTCTAAAGGTACAATGCAAATCAAAGCTAACGGTAGCATATCAGATCCCACAATACCTGACAACCATGACTTCCTTTCTCTCCAACATTTGCACTTTGCAATATTAACATTACACTGCAACACCGGATAACTTCTACATGACTTTAGGGCGGCATCCCTACACTGGGATATTATAATCTAGATGGCTATTGTATTGTAAAGTAGGTCGTCAAACAAAAGCGACGTTACTGTTCTTACATCTTCGTTCTCTTTGTCACGCACACGGGCAACGATGTTGTAGCTCTATAACACAACTTTCTGCAGATTACACGCATCTGCAATAAGAACTCTTCAGAGTTCCAAATGACCAATGAAAGTAAACACACACACACACACAAACACTTCGCAAATCTACGGAAAACTCTTCGAATCCCAAGCTGTAAGAAACATAAATCTATTCACACTGGGACCAATTTGAAGGCGTACTTCAAGTCTGACTAATAAATACACCACCTAATTGTACACGAAGTGAGGCAGAAAACATCCAAAGCGAGAAAGTTCCTCGATGCAAAGGACGAACGGCAAATCCCCAATCCCAGCAAGAACGTAAGCCCCCCGTGAGGTACAATGGCTTATGTATGAGCAACGTCAAGTTTCTGAGCATTGTGCCGTCAACTAACCTTCAAATAACAACGAGCTGGGTGGCAAACAATGCGTACAACTGCTACTTCAGTTTGGGCACAAAAAACAAACAACTTCTGAGAAATGAAATGAACAAACACCACTCATCCCGTCGAAGAGATACATATCTCAGCTGAATTCTCTGGTGTAGATGATGCAAGGAACCTATAGTGCTGGTGTGCATTAATGGCTCTGTTGCGTACTTAATTGTGCTTCTTAAAAAAAAAAAAAAATATATATATAATATATATTCTATATATGATATATAGATATATATATATATATATATATAATATATATATATATGTATATATATATATATATATGTATATATATATATATATATATTATTCCTAGACCTTTCTAAAGACTAGGTATATTTGACACTTCTTGCCCAGAGATCATGAAATCGAGTCCCAAGCTTTACATGAAATTTCATCATTTAACTGCTAAAAAATAAGGAAATATATAAAATAAAAAATATATAAATAAATAAATTAGACTTTATTAAACTGCTCAAGTAAATCAAAAACTCCTTTAAGAAAAAAATTATTCTACTGAAAACTCCCACGTTACTCGCTTCATTTACCTTTGTACCTAGACATACATACAGCCTATAAACAGCACGTCGAGCAGAGCATTTAACTACAAAGCACCACTCATCTTCATCCAGTAAGAACTCTGGCGATTCCTGGGTATCAAGGCATTCTTTACCAACTGGCCTAAATATTCTCAGTACTCTCTTCCTCTCCTTCTTCTTCTTCCCATTACTGAATGAAGTCCTTTTCACCAACACATAATCTTCTTTGCACTGCACATCGACAAATACCCTTCTGTACTCTCATTCCATCTTACAATGCACACTAAAGCTTTCCCAAACGGTCGTTGCATCTAAATTCCTCAGGATGCACGACAATCGTCGCACGACCTGGCTCTTGCTCTGAAAAGACAATCCTGCTACATTAATTCTTTCCCTTGTTCTGCAGTGAACCTCTTTTTTCTATCACGCCATCCTCCATTACTTCCTCCCCTCTATCTATGAATCAGACAAATCGGCTCTTCCACCACGCACACAAAAATTAACTGCTCCATATTCCTGGTTCCAGCCATTTCTAAAATTCACCTTCCACTTTCTCCTTTCACTGGCATCTTCCAATTCATTTCCAACAATTAATATTGTTTGTTTGTTTGTATGGTGTTTTAAAGTTGCATGGAACCAGTGGTTATTCAGCAACGGGACCAACGGCTTTACGTGACTTCCGAACCACGTCGAGAGTGAACTTCTATCACCAGAAATACACATCTCTAACCCCCTCAGTGGAATGCCCAAGAATCGAACTCGCGGCCACCGAGGTGGCGGGCCAAGACCATACCGATCACGCCACTGAGGCGCTCCAAATAATATAGTAGCAACTGCAAACATCAGGAAGTATACATTTCGTTCACAAGCTTTTTTTTTTCTTTCTTTCTTAAATCGTACCTTGACTTTTCCTACGATATAAACAGAAATGACCTGATACCATACCGAAGGAAAACTTCACAGTCTGTCATTATTATTATATCTGTCCTACGTAATGCAGCTGATGAGTAGTAATAAATAAGCCATGGGTCCTCGGAAAAGATGCCTAAAGGAGCGTTGTGACCTTGGTGGGAGGAAATGCCCATAGAGGGTAGATGTAGAATGGATGCCAGATAATTAAGCGATAGCTTTCTAAACTGTGATGTGAAACTCATTAAATGGTTGAGACATGGGATTTATAATCCCTTATCCTGTTGCTAAATACACGAGAAAAGAAAAGGCGTATAGTAAATTAATAGTATATATTTCTTTTCCTATGTATTTGGCAACAGGGTAAGGGGTTATATATTATAGATATATATATATACACAACACACACAACACCATTAGAGGGGATGTTCTGGAGGTCACTACTTTGTTGATCGGATGTTCAACGGATTCCTTATCCAAGTCTGTACCAACACGTTCTATTATTTCATCCCTTTCAGACAATTTTTGTTGTTGTTACTTTCGTTTGTTTATCTAGAGCCTTTTCCCATGAGGGCATTATTGCACTTATTTTTTTCCCGCACGTTGAAACGCCACACACACACAGTAAATGAAAGTGCTCAGACATACGCGAGCAGGGATCCGAGAGAATTAAGGTACGATAACAGCGAATCACTCACTCACTCATTCCCGGTCCAATTCAATCCCTATAGGAAACAAAGTGATCTCGGCGGTACAGCAGCAGTCCCGTCACACTATTGTAACCACACAATAAGCCATTAATAACTACTATAACACACTACCATCATTTACTCCAGCCGTTTCTGGTCGACGTTATATTTAGCACCGCCGACCCGACTCCCGGCTCCTCCTTCCCCCCCCTCCTCCACCTGCCATCCACTGGGAGGTACGGAAAGTGATTAGCCCCCCTTCCCCTCCCCCTCCCCCCCAACAATCCCAATGAATTAGGGGAGGGGTTTGGGGGGGGGATGGGAGACAGCAGAACGCGAGAGTTAAAGTGGGTGTCTGGGGGGCTTGGAAGGGTCTACGGGTAAAGAGGAAGATGGTCCAATTGTTTACTTCCTCAATTATGGTGTATTTGTGTCTTGCTTTTCCCTTTCGTGTCGTCGTTTGCTGCTGCTGCTGCTGCTGCTGTTGGTTGTTGTTGTAGTTGTTGTAAGTGTTGTTGTTATTGTTATTGTTGTTGCTATTTTTCATCGCTGACCCCTCGCCTGCAGCGGATTCCGTCATGGTGGGTTTATATGCCCTCTAACAGAGAGTGAGATACTGAGACCTTTTGATACCCTAGATATTAGTCACTTAGACTCTCTCTCTCTCTCTCTCTTTAAGCTGCATCCTAGACCATCCAAGATTGGAAGATGCAAAATATACCGGAGGATGCATTAGCAATTCTCTGGTAGACATTAGAGGTGTCTTACACTGAGGAACCCGGGGAAACCCGAACGAGCTGTAAGGTAAAGTCTGTGTGTGTGTGTGTGTGTTGTGTGTGTGTGTGTGTGTCATATAATAGACCACCTCCCTTGGTATTCAGCTCGTTATCTCATCTTCGTCCATCATTCTTTCCTATAAGCGAACCCTTCACATCGCGTGAGTGATGCCGAGCTATGCAAGCGTGCACGGAGCTCATTCGGAGAGGCAATTATTTCAAATCAAATATGTTACGGCAACAACTAGAATTAAACAGTTTGCCTTAATAAATACAAAGAACTCAATACACAACCAGCTGACGACGTCTACCCCTATGCCAGGAACAAAGAAAAGAGAGAGAGAGAGAGAGAGAGAGAGAGAGAGAGAGGAGAGAAGGAGAGAGAGGAGAGAGAGAGAGAGGGAGAGAGCGAGAGAGAGAGAGAATAAGCCATTCCAAGACCCACAAAGTTTGCAAGAATTCTCTCCATAAATTATGCAAAACGTGTAACAAAAATGATGGATGAAGAAAGAATATAATCTAAACACACACACACACACACACACAACACACACACACACACACACACACACACACACACACACACACACTGCCACAGGCAAAAAGAAAGTGATATCAACGTGTCAAGAATAAAGGGAGAAATATCAGCAATAATGTTGAAAAAGAAACGCAAAAGACATGAGGGGAAATGTGGACGGGAAGGCAGGGCTTCGGCTGTAAATCATATTATGGCAGCCGACCTAAAGGTCACTCACTAGTTGTCATAATACAGCACATATAACAATCTGTCATTTCCTCTCCCTCAAGTAATTGCATGCTTCTTTGCCTCCTTGATTTCTGCTGCAGAAAAAAATCTCATTATTGCAAAAGAGTAAGTCTTCCATGCCACTTCTTGCTCATCTGCGGAGCTCAACAGAATCCAACTTCATGAAAAGCACTAAATGAGAGAGAGATCCAACGCGAGTATTCCTCGAGGGCGCCAATCAACAGTTGCTTCAGTGTCCATAACATGGCATTTACCATCAAAGTTTTTTTTTTTTCCTTTAAAGAAGAACAGCTCACTGCGCCGACTAGATTATAACAAATGAAAGACCTTTGATACAACTACCGCGCCTTTTTTTTTATTTAAACTTCCAAGGACAACATGACAAACACAATTCAAACAATATAGGTCAAAGGCCTTCAAAACATATGACAATGGCATTACTTTTCACATGAAAAGGTACATTATTCTTCTACAAAATAAGGTTGCGATTCACGTACGTGTAAATATGGATGCAGTCCTACCTGGGTATGTGTTATATAATATATATATAGATATATAGTATATAATAATTTTAAAGAGCACCAATAGGCAACAAATGATATAAGCAAAAGCTGAACATCTTTGCCGACGTAAGCATTCACCAATGAAGGAACGAAATGTAAGTGAAAAAAAAAAAAAAAATAAAAAAAAAAAAAAAAAAAAAAGGGGGGGGGGGGGGGGGGGGGGGGGGGGAAAAAAAAAAAAAAAAAAAAAAAAAAAAAGGGGGGGGGGGGGGGGGGGGGGGTGGGGGGGGGGGAGGGGGGGGGGGGGGGGGGGAGAGGACAAGGCTGACATTGGCACCCGATTCTGTTTTACAGGCTCTTATTCCAATATATATTCAAGTAGGCGCAAAAAATTTCATGAACAGAAGGATAAACAAGAAGCATCGAGAAACTCAACTACAACATGCAAGTAAAATCAAGAAACCAATGCTGCAAATAAGGAGGCCTTCGCCCACCCTTTTCTAGGTCACAGCGAGGGCATCTCATAATACTTGTTCGAAAAATGTAACACGAAAGTGGAGAAGTTTTCTTGACGTCAATAAGTTGGCAGACTCTGGGATGCAATCATCTGCAATGCCTAGATTGCCTCACCTGCCATCAGCAGTTGGATGGACCCCATATGATCATGGTCAGTTAAATAACCAAATGGATGATTGGTACCAGCACAGCAGTTTTGTACAAGTGAAATCGTACAATTTTATCAACAATGCTTTGAAACAAATATATTAAGTTTGGAAGTCGTAAACATACAATCGCAGTTCAAGGAAGAAGAATCATTGACAGATCTAATCAAAAAGACAAGAGCACCATAACATCAAGACTAATGTTATTGCATGATGACAACGATCATAAATGAATACTATACAAGATTATGAGTTTGATCTGCAATGCAAGACTCCCCAAAGGCTACAGTGACCTACTGAATTGATTAAGCCAGTGTAGTTGTCAAGGGACACCCAGATCTCCAGATCCATGAACTATTGGAGAAAATTCATGAGTTTTCCCACATTAGAGTAACACGAGGGATGAATCTTTATGAAAAGCTAACACTTGGGTATTTTGTGAATATTTTGGTGTATAAGTTTTCAACAAGGCCAGCTTTTTGCAAAGTTCATCAACATTTCAAGTTAACAAAACCAAAAGGAATCTTCCGAGTAATATGTTTGTTTGTATGGTGTTTTGACGTTGCATGGAACCAGTGGTTATTCAGCAACGGGACCAACGGCTTTACGTGACTTCCGAACCACGTCGAGACTGAACTTCTATCACCAGAAATACACATCTCTCACTCCTCAATGGAGTGCCCGATAATCGAACTCGCGACCACCGAGGTGGGACGCCAACACCATACCAACCACGCCACTGAGGAGCTTCCGATTAATATGAAACAGGGGGTGGGGAGGGGGGCGAATATAAAATGCATTTACAGACGACTGAATGTTACAATGAGTTTGGGAGAAGTTTATCTGTATCATGGTAAATAATTATAAAATTCAAAACTATATAACTCTCCTTCCCGAATTTTGTATCATTGCCAGGGTCAGGTGTAATATCCCGTTGCAGCATCGAATTTCCTGTCAATTCACTTCCACCTTCTTATTCTAGAACGCTCTTCGTCCGTCGGCGTTGCTCTTCCCCTGCGGGTTATAGTTAGCTCTCCGAGGACTCTCTCGTCTTCGTTTTTATTCGTTTTTATCAGTGACCTTCTGCGTCGCACTTCTCTGTTCGTGCTTCTCCTGACGACACACTCATTCCTCCTTTAACCGTCTGCCCTCTTTTACTGTTCTGCTTCATTTTCTTCGTCCATCAACTTCGACCTCGTTGGTATCAAGGGCTTTTAAATACTATATGCTGATTATATTCGAAGGACCTCGGTTAACATACTGTAAATGAGGTCACGTAATTATACCAAGTTCAATGCCTCCAAGACCCAGTTCCAACTTACTTCCATTCTCGTCTTACCGGATGTTAATAGCCAGCGAGTGCCGAACATTTAGGGAACCTCTTATCATTTTGAGTAGTCGTATTAGTACAGTTTTGTCTTGGAATTGTCTTGGAATAACTAAACACCAACAGCTGAATTGATGAGTGTGCTGGGAAGTCAGGTTTTTAACTGGGGTTCTTTTCCCTGGTCAAGTTGTTAATTTCTTATGTTGACCTCGTCGTTTTGTGAAGTGTTCTCATGTTTGAGACAAGGTTCCTTAAATATACTCAAGAGTCTATTTAAAGGACCCTTAAGTGGAGGTATGATGTTCCTCTTATTGACAAGAAGCAGCAAAAGCAACTCTTTTTATTTGTGACACCAATAATATCCGGTCTGCCGAGTTTTGCTCTTGCCAGCAAGGTGGCCTATTATTTATTTATTATTTTTTTTTTTTCACTCTTCATTGGGTATCAAATATTTCGACCAATGCTCAGCTGAGCCTGGGATGAGCTTCCACTCCTTCTACAGGATGCCTACAGTAGCACCCGTCTGTCGAGGTCTCCCCTTTGTGGAAGAACTAAAGAACTCGTATTCGACGGTTCGGAAACTGTTTCTCTGCTTCTACTGCAAAGCTCTGTTATTCTCTTTCAGCTTCCGGCTTCCCTGACTCATAAAGCGATCTTCTTTTCAAAGGCGGTCTACGTATCGCTTCCTGCCAAGCCTCACTTCTTTCATTCAAGGCTCTTTGGTGCTTTTTAACCGGCTTTGTAAAGGTAGTTCATCGCGTTGTCCATAATGATTTGATAAATGTCAAAAGGTTTATTAAACTACAAAGCGTTCAAACGCAACTTTTACCGAAAAGGGGGGAAAAATTAGAACAAAAACACACTCTCACACACACTGCCTTAATTATAGCCAGTGCGGGGCCATCTGTTGCGGTAAATATTCTTCTTCTTCTTCTTCTCCTTGGCAAGACGTGAGTCAGAAGGGACGGCAACGTCAACAGTAGCAACAACAAAACGACAACTGTGCCTTCTCGCATTCACCAGCCGCCATCCACTTATGAAGAAACCATTCCAATAGAGGATGTCTTTTATTTTTTTTCTCTCTTTTTTTTCTTTTTTCCTGGCCATTACGGACGGAGTTCGCTATTACTTACAAGGCCACAAACAAACCCCCTAATCAGTATTCAAGGGGATGGTTACCAAGAAATCATTTTGGTTTGTGAACCACGTATAGACATACATAGTGCATACATACATTCATCACAGGACTTGAGAGAAAACAAATTAAGTCGTCGCCCACATGAACTTTCAATGACGTCTCACGACATGGCATTTTAAGATGCTGGGCAAGTAAATA